>NC_066620.1:135303909-135534588 GCF_025201925.1 Gopherus flavomarginatus
GTTGTTTGTTATAGGATTGTTTGTCCAATCATGCAACCCATACTCATCTGAGGAGGCCTACTGAAGCCAGTGAGATCATTCGTGTGATTAATGATTGCAGAATTGGCCCTGTCAATGCTCATGTACCTATGAAAAATAAATTAGACATCTGTGAGATAGTCAAAGATTTTAAGGAGCTTCTTGGTACATATGACTTGCAAAACACCATATTTTCATCCTGAGAAAATATTTTGTGTTTGAGTGTTCCTTTAAGCTTCTTTATTATAATGGTGCATAATTAAAATCGTGATTGCTCATTTTTCTATGACTGATAATTTTTAAAATAGGAGAGCTATGCAGACCATTATATATTTGGTAGGCCCTGTATATCTGAACAACTGAGGGCAGGGGATAGCTCAGTGGTGAACAACTGAGGGCAGGGGATAGCTCAGTGGTTTGAGCATTGGCCTGCAAAAGCCAGGGTTGTGAGTTCAGTCCTTGAGGGGGGCCATTTAGGGAACTGGGGTAAAAAACTGTCTGGGATTGGTCCTGCTTTGAGCAGGGGCTTGGACTAGATGATCTCCTGAGGTGCCTTTCAACCCTGATATTCTATGAATAGAAAATGGTTAGTCCAGACAGGGTTTTTTGGTTGTTGTGGTGTGACCATGAGTGATGCAGAGCATTCACATTTACTTAATAGGAGTTAGAGTTGCTCAGTACCTCTAAACATAAGGCCATTAGTGATTTCCAAAATCATATTTAGATGGGTGCTGATGTTACACTTCCCTCCTTGGGAAAATGAGATGTATTTTGCAATACTTTTGCATCGTTAGCTATAAAGTATTATTGTAAGATGAAATGTGTTATCAGCTGAAGTTCTCAAGAGAATAGAATAAAGTGCTGTATTGTTGTCACTCATGAAATGATTAATTGTTCTTATAATGAAATAACAAACATCTGTCAGTGTGATGTCTAATATCATGTTATAAGTAGCTAGATGGTTTTGTGATACTTAATATTTTTATATAGTGCACCAAATGGGACAAAAAAAGAAATATTGCAAGACTTAAAAGTTGATACTTAATTGTATAAACTTTTTTAAAACCTAAAATAATACTGTTCTGCTTGGTTGTAATTCTTTAGAGATGAGAACACTTTCAGAACTGTAAAAAAAATCAGGGGTGTATAGTCTGTGCATAATGCAACTTTACACCTTGCTCACTGGTGCAGTTCTATAAAAATAATCATTGATATTTCGTACTCTGTTAAACCATGTTTTGTAGATGGTTATGGAGCAGCTGCTTTAAATGCAAAACGTGATCCACTGAAATTGAAAAGCGCCAGGAGTGAATTTCCTCTAACACTTGGTCGAGATGTATCTGGTGTAATTATGGAATGTGGTCTAAATGTGTCCTATTTCAAACCTGGAGATGAGGTGATGTAACTTGTCTCATTTTTCTAACTTTATCTATGTTGAAAATTGAATATGAAGTCAATTTTTTTCTTTTTCTTTGCAAATAACTATTTTTTCTTCCCTACCTGCAGCCTACATGAAAACTGGGTTGCAGTAACTTTTTTTTTTTGAACTCTTATTTGTATTTTCCTGCAAAATATTCATATGGGCTAGTTACCCCATTCCTTTATATTTAGGGTCCATTGAATTGCATATGTTAAAATCCTGAGGTGGGGGTTTCTTAGAATAAAAATCAAAACACCTGTAGCTGCTTCATTTTGATTGAAACTAGAATTTTAACAGGAAATTTCTCTTGGGTAAATCTATATTACCTTATAATACCAAAAGCTCTGACATAGTTGAAGAGTCAGCAAATTTCTGAGTCCCATACAAATCCTTATAAGACTTGCTTTTAATCTTTTCGGTTTTACTGGAGGAATTTTTTTTATCTTTCAGGTATTATTCCAGCTCATGGCCTTCCGATAAGATATGAACTGTTTAATGTAATCTGCTTTCTCCAAAAGTTTATATTATACACCATACAGTATGTCTTAGTTTTATGGCCCATCCATGCTTCTATTAATCATTCTTCTGTAGTTTAAGGGAGCAAATGAAACCTTTTTATAGTGAACTCAGATCTAGTGAAACTGATGTTCTGTATAATTAATCTCTACTTATGCTACACTGAAGTTGTTCTGGAGGTTGGAAAATGACTTTTCTATGATATAGATACAATATTAAGAAAATAATAAAAGTTCAAATGTGTTTTCTCTTTGGTTTTAGGTATGGGCAGCAGTTCCTCCCTGGAAGCAAGGCACTATATCAGAGTTTGTTGTAGCTAGTGGAAATGAGGTAACCATACCAACATTTTGATATAAAAACAAGAATTTCAGCAGACTTTGTTTCTTACAAAATCTAATAGCTTTTTCACGGTTTTTAAATTGTATAGATTAAAAAAAATATTTTTCTACTTATCTAGTCAAGATATTTTGAAACATTGAAAATTCAACAGCTGAGGTTTAGAATAGCTTGTTTAATTTGTAGCCTTGTGTAGTCTACTTGGTGTGTTGAGTTAAATCAGTAATTTAATTGTAATTTAAATTAGCAGGCAGGAAACCTTGACGTAAATAATAATTGATTTTAATCCTGTTTTATATTTGTATTTTTTAGTTATTTTTCTAAAGGAAGGTTGATTCTCACTGATTGATTACCATTAAAACTTGTGGATTTACAGTTAAACATAAACTTTATAGTAAATGTGGTTGTGAAGGGTTCCTTCTGGGGTGCCATCTGGAGCTGGGGTACCACTGAGCCCCCCAGTCCACCAGCCTGGGCTCCTTTTACACAGTATTGCTGTGACAAGCTTTCTCCAGTGAAAAACCAAGATGATGTCACTCCTCTACCTTATATAGCTTTTGAATATGGCGGCAGTCAGTGGAAAAATACTGATCTCCCAAGATGGACTCCAGCACTAGGTGACCTGGTCACACATCCCAGTAGTGTCACAGCAGCCTTGACTTGGAGACTGCCTGCAGCGTCCTCAGGAATGCCCTCAAGTGGGAGATAAACTTCTTCTAAGGCCTATTGTTTTCTCTAATGGCCCTTCCCCACACAGCTTTTCAGAATGAAACATCTTGGCTAGTGGGCATTCCCCAGGTGTAAACACATTTTACATAGTCAATATTCCTACTTCAGATACAAAAGTGATAAATGCATAGAAATAGGATAATGATATCAGGAAATCCTAACCTTTTCAGTGATATCTCATATGACTTAGCTTGATAAAATGCATCATAATTATGCCATTATCATATCATATATAGTATCTCTATGAAGAATATAGGGTGCAGTGTCAGTGGTAACTATTTTTTGTTACACGTTAGGAGAATAAAGTATACATATGTATGTTAAGCTATATATTTGTTTAAATTTTATTCAGATTCTAAATTTGTTACATTTTATTTATTTTAGCAAATGTGAATGATACATTTCTTAGTACATGACTGATCTTTTACTTATGATTTGTGTCAAGCTCTATTTGCATGGAAACTAGAGTCTAGTTAAAAATGCACAAAATCAGCATTAATTTTTTTAGTAGTTAAATAAAACTACCTTATATGCTGAATACATAAGAAAAAAAGTTAATTTCAAATGCAGGACATGTTTTAATAAACTGATTTATTAAACAAAGTCGTTAGTGAATTGAACAGGTTGTTTGTGGTCACCATGTCGTTCAAGATTCTAGAACTAGAAGATCTCATCCTCTCACACTTAGCTTTTATTCATAGATTGGAAGAGGAAAACAAGCTTTCCCACTTTTTTCAGCTCCCAGCTGTTTTCTTAACTTTGAATGAACTAGCCATTGTATTGAATTAGTTCAGAAAACAGAAATGAAGAAAATATTCTCTCAGCGCCTGCAGTCAGTGCTCTTGCTGTCAAAAGCTGAGTTAGCAGCTCAGCAAACTCTAGTTCAGTGGTTCTCAAACTGTGAGGTGGGACCCCAAAATGGGTCGTGACCCCGTTTTAATAGGGTCACCAAGGGTGGTGTTAGACTTGCTGGGGCCTGGGGCCAAAGGCAAAACCCAAGCCCCACTGCCCAGGGCCAAAGCTGAAGCCTGATGGTGTCAGCCCTGGGTGGCAGGGCTCAGGTTACAGGCCCCAGCCTGGTGCTGAAGCCCTTGGGCTTTGGTTTCCCGCCCCCTCCCCCCCCCCCGCACTTCCCTGGGGGTGGTGGGGCTCAGGCTTCGGTCCCCGCTCCTGTGGTTGGGTAGTAATTTTTTTTTGTCAGAAGAGGGTCATGGTGCAATAAAGTTTGAGAACCCCTGCTCTAGTTCCAGGTTCTTAGCCAGTGACTTCCTCCAGTTCAGTAGTATGACTCTCTTTAAAAGTTTTGCAGCAAACATTTACTGCTTAATATTATTTTTTATTTAATGTAAGCGATTTTAATAGATTATAGAAAAGGTTTATTTTTTAAATGAAAGATGTATTTAATGTAAATCAAATCTGAATTTTTTACTGAAATCAATATTAAAAGCTTTATTTTTACCAATCCTGATAGTCCCCAAATATATTATTTGCTGTGATTTAGACATGACTGATCTTCTACTTTAGATCTCTCACAAGCCCAAGTGTCTCAGTCACATAGAAGCTGCCTCCATACCATATGTCGGTCTAACAGCATGGTCTGCAATGAACCAAATTGGGGGACTGAACCAAGATAATTGCAGTGGGAAACGGTAAGTAACTGGTCCTGGTGCTAATATGTTTGCATTAAGTTTTGTGTGTTTATTTTTTGTATAGAGAGCTAACTGAATTTAAATTTTTAAGATAGGTAAAATAAAAAAAATGAATGTGCAGAGTCATTCCTGTATACATAAAATGGTAAAGCCTTTGAATTTGCACTAGTATGGTAAAGATACAGAGATGACATGTGGCTGAAAGTTTACTTCCTTAATTCAGGGCCTGAAGTGCTAACCTTTATTCTGACAAATAGTCCTATTTCAGTGGGGCTATTTGCTTAAGTAAAGCTTGTAGAATCAGGCCCTCAGTTGTTTTGATGGGGTCAGAGGTCTTCTCACCTCAGCTTCCTTCTAAACAGAAGGAAAATCCAACTTGGTCCTGATCTTATAAACACTTATACGTGTTCTTAACTTGCTTATGTGAATAGTTCATTAAAGTCAGTGCTACCACTCACATGAATAAAATTAATAATATGCCTAAATGTTTGCAAGATCTTGACCTTATAGTTTCCGAACTCCTGTTATCATGGAGTTTTATGTTTATTAAAACATATTGCAAAGGACATTGGATTTAATGAAAATCTTTCATCTGCATCTTTGGAAGATACTGAAGTAACTGGCCATGATAAATTTCATTATGAAAATATCAGGCAAATGTTTATTCTAAAGGTCAACTATATTTTTGAGAAGATAAATTCTTCCTTGAAATTGCTTCTACTCTTAAAACTATTGGTATTACCCTGTAGTAAACAATAGAACTTTACACGTATCTCCCTCTTCCTTTTTTAAATATTTTAGATCATTTTTCATTTTGGTTAATTTGTTGCATGTAAATAGGATTAATATCATTTAATGAGGTGCCTTTGGGTTAAAACAGATTAAAAATGTCCTACCTAGGTTACAAAACGTACCTAAGAGTGAAAGCGCTTTTTAAAAAACTTTTATTTATACTGTTTCTTTACTTTTTGCATTTGCTTCAGCTTAAACAATGAAAAAAAACTAGTGAGCTTTACTTTCACATTCTCAGTCCCTATTTACATGTTCTGTTGTTGCTAATAATTACTCATATGCGCTTATAGAGTGCTTTATAAATAGTGTAAATAGTTTCCAGTGTATAACATTTGGGTTGCAAACAGGCTGTGGTCAGCCCTTGGGTTGGGGGAATGAAAAAGTTTTTTGACTGCTTGTTTTATTTCTGGAAATTTACTTACTGCTCTTTGCTTCGGATGTGGAACTCTTGTATCATGTACAAAGAAGATCCATGTATCCTGGAGGCTTTTAGAATAAAGAGATAACCCTCACCAAAGCTGTTCTAAACTTCCACTGAAATATTTTACTTAGGTCACTCTTCAAAAGATTAATTTTCAATTCTTTAGCTGTAGCTTTCTCCAAAAAGTTAGTGAGAAAATAGCAAATTTTAAGTTAGGAAGAAAATTGGCAAGGTGTTTCTCAAAAGTATGTGCCTTTTTTAAAACCAAAATGTTGAATCCAACATCCAGACAGTATACTACAATCTTGAATTGCAAAAGCAATTTCCTTCATCCCCAGCATAGTGAGAGCATTTAAATCAGAAACATTGTTTGCTTGAAGATACTGAAACTTCAATGAAACCATCATGGGGTATCAGATATCTCAGAACTTCAGTCTTTTGAACAAAATAGTCACTAAAATTCTGACTTGAATATTCCTGTACTGAAGTCAGCAAATAGTTCAAAATTTACAATTCCATTTATAGGCTTCAGGTAACACTTTCTTATAAGTCTATGTATTAAAGCTTTAATAGAAAGTATCTAGATGAAGTTTGTAAAATAGCACGATTAGAGTGCTGTACTGAGGTCTCATATCACTAAGAATAGATTATTTTAACAAAATATTCTGCAGTGTGTTTAGTAATATAATATGAGATGTTTATTACACGCAGGTAAAGTGAACGTACACTTGTGACAATAAATTCAAAACGTGTTTTATGCAGTAGCTCTGATCTTTATCTTTCTTGCTCATTCTCAACATTTGGTATTCTGTAATCTCTTCCAATTATAAATGAAAATTAGCCGAGTTCTGTTCAATGTACAGCAGAATTTCTAGAGAAGAAATGTATTTTGGTTTAGTTCAGCCTCAAAATTACTTTTGCCTAGTCTACTTCATTACATGTTTTTTTCTGTTAGCTATAGAGTTTAATAATGTGACTTACATTCCATGAGTTCTAAAATGTCCCAGTACTGTAAATACCACCACTTTAAACACATATTTTCTCTTAGGTTTACATTCACAATTGATTTTTCTGTTAAGGAAATATGACAACACAAAACCAATGAAAATTTGATGCATAAAGTATGGGTCCAAGCTTATGAAGTGCTAATTTTATTCAGTTCTTTTGGGGAGAAAGGGTGGAACTAGTGCTTCCTTTAAATTGTCTTTTGATGAAAATATTATTGGCCTACAGTTCCACTTCCGGATTAGTGGAAAACTCATATGAACAAGGCAAAGAGCTGCCTTGCTGTACTGGAAGATAGTGTTATTGTCATAGAAGCATAAGTCGACAGTGTTACCTCACATTTTTAGTCATCTGAAAGGTTAACTGTCCAAAGGACCAATTTTGAAAGAGAAACAGAGCTGTTAATTTCACATAGCTTGGTATCTGAGATCTCTAAGAGACATTCAAGTAGAATGTTATTAAAATTTTGCACTTTTTTTTAAAGCTGACATGTTGGCACCTCCTCTAAAATATAACCCTAGGTATTTGTTATGATTGCTGCAATGCTGTATTCATCAGACCTTTGTCTTAGCTGCTGCTTCTCTCCTACATTTGTGTTCATCTCCCTGTTGTAATCCTCCCGCTCATGTAAATAGGATTACCAAGGAATCTTTGTGTATACTGGGTATTTCATTAGTTTAATTCCCATGGATTCTTACATGGTGGAATTGTCTTGCAATGCACTTAGGTTTTATCAATTGGAATTGCTCTTGTTTTACAGAATATTAATTTTCGGCGCTTCAGGTGGAGTTGGTACCTTTGCTATCCAGGTGATGTATTACAATAAACCCAGTGTGAGTCTTTTATGAAAATACTCTATGATCAAGGTTTAAGGGAAAAGAGGTAGGGGATGTTGGTTGTGAATAAGCAAGCTACTGAATGATCTCAGTGCAAGCCCAAAGGTAAGAGAGTTTGAAAATAGTTTGAGATTTATCATTTCCATCTGGTTTGTTATTATCTTAGCCTAAATTAGGAAGGAGTAGGCTTTAGGGGCAGAGAGGTTATGGGTGTAGGAAGTGAACGATTACACTTCAAGGCTTTAGTTACTGGGAAGGAGACTCCAATTTCCATGTGACTTGAAATCTATGTTTTCATTAGATTTCCTGCCTCCCTCAGCCCTAAGTGGAATAAACTGGTATAAATTGATAATGATTTCAACAAACTGCTTTGTTTTCTGATGTAAATTCTCCTTAATGTGTTAATATTTTTATGTGCATCAAATATAGTGTAGTGGCTTAGAAGGCAATTTCCCTTCCCCACTTTTGTAATCTCAATAGTTCCTAACTTTGGGGAGAGGAGGTGTTTTTAAACTTGTTCTTAGTACATTTGCATTAAATTTGGGGCTTTTGATTGAAAGCAATGTCCCATTACACTAAAGCATCTTTGTCTTCAGAGTATAAACAAATACATTTTAGATGAGTGCACCACTAAGTGGTTTTTTTTTTTTAGATTTCAAAGTTGTAAATTTAATAGCCTTTAGAAGAGCACGGGAGAGTTTTCAGTGGTACGCTGTCTGCCTGAGCCTTGATAAAGCAGGTTACTAAATGAGTTCAGTAAGCCACTGAGTAGTTGTGATTGCTACCTGTCATCATGCAGAATAATTCATTCCTGTGTTAGGCTTATGGTTGGCAAATATCAAAGAAGATATTGCAATGAAGAGTGAGAATAATGTATACAATAGAGGGTAAATTAAATAATTAGCAAAATTCCTTTCTGTTTGAGCAGCTTTGCAGACTATAAACTAACCAGCCACCTTCCCTATCATAAATTAGTGATAGTTTTGCTCTTTGAAGTTTGCAGATAGCCGGATTATTGTTTCTAGTGAGTTGATTTACAACCAAATAGTGTCTTTAATCTACATTTGATACATCTTTTTTATACCTAGGGTACACTATAACCATATATATCTATTTACGCATATATATAGCTTAATACTTTCAGATTCTTATTAATTGTACATTCTTAGTATGTTAGAAAATGGTGAATGATATATTGCTTATTTACTAGATAATTAACTTTTTGCACATGACTTGTGACAAGCTGCATTAGGATGGTAACTGGAATTTAATTAAACACACAAAATAGCATTATTTTTATTAATGAAACAAGAACTGAATAGAGTTCATGACCTTTTCTGATATATTTACAAGACTTGAGCTCAAAAGTTAGATATTTTTTCTCCTGATGCTTTTTTCTAATCTAGAAAAAGAGCCTTTTACTCAAAGTTTTTGATAGAGGCTTAGGGATTCGGCATAGTTGTGTTTTACTTAAATGTTTTAAGAGATAATTATTTTACAACTTAACATATTTTGTATTAAATTCATATTTCATTTTAAACAGGTTTATTTTTAAAAAGAAAAACATATTTAAATTAAAAAATAAAAATTCTATTTGAATTAAAAATCTGATTAATTTTTTTTTAAAAAATCATTAATTTTTATCTACCTTGATGACAGGTTTGCACTTTGTATATTAGCAGCCAAGTGCATACTTAAGTAGTTGTCAGGATCTGAAGAATTAACTGTCCAAATAGCCAACTTGGAAAGGCCCACAGCCTTTTACTTAAGGTAGCCTGATATCAGATCTGTAAGAGGCAGCAAAGTAGAAAATTATTATAACTGCATGTTCTAAACCCTGTTTATGGCAGGGGTGGGTAAACTATGGCCCTGGGGTCGCATCCGGCCCTCAGACGTTTTAATCCGGCCCTCGAGCTCCTGCTGGGGAGTGGGGTCTGGTGCTTGCCCCACTCTGGCGATCCAGCCAGGGAATGGGGTAGGAAGCTTGCCCCACTCCATGCCGCTCCCAGAAACAGTGACATGACGCCCCTCTGGGCGCTCCTATGAGTAGAGGCAGCTGGGGGCTCCTCACGCTGCTCCTGCCCCAAGTGCCACCACATCTCCCATTGCCCGGGAACTGTGGCCAGTGGGAGCTGCAGGGGCAGCACCTGCAGACAGGGCAGCCCACAGAGCCGCCTGGCCACGCCTCCGCATAAGAGCCAAAGTGAGGACATGCTGCTGCTTCTGGGAGCTGCTTGAGGTAAGCGCCGCCCAGAGCCTGCACCCATGATGCCCTGTGCCCCTGCCCCAGCCCTGAACCCTCTCCTGCCCTCCGAACTCCTTGGTCCCAGCCCAGAGCACCCTCCTGTACCCCAAACCCCTCAGCCCCACCCCAGAGACTACCCGCAGCCAAAGCCCTCCCCCCAGCACCCAACCCTATGCCCCAGCCCGGAGCCCCCTCCCACACCCTGAGCTCTTCATTTCTGGCCCCCCCAAGAGCCCGCACCCCCAGCTGGAGCCCTCATCCTTTCCCGAACCCCAATCCCATGAGCATTTATGGCCCATCATACAATTTCCATACGCAGATGTGGCCCATCCCTGGTTTATGGAGTTGTGTGTTAGTGAATTGCCCTACACAATAACACAGTGCACCTGCTGTGTCCCCTCTCTGTTGCAGATGATTATTTGGATTCTGTTGATAATGAGATGTTGGTCTTCTGAGGTATTTTCATTGTTTAAATAATTTTATAACCTTAGAAATTTTTGTTTTGTTTTGTTTTTTTATATATATAGCTAATGAAAGCTTGGGGTGGTCATGTGACAGCAGTTTGTTCTCAGGATTCCAGTACCCTGGTGAAAAAGCTTGGAGCAGATGATGTGATTGATTACAAATCTGGAGATGTAGCGGAGCAACTGAAAATGTTACCATTGTATGTACTAATGCAGTTAAATATTTATATAGTACAGTAGGGACATAGGCAGCAAGCAGACTCCCTTGCATATACCTTTTGGGTTGCTCGAATCCAAAATTAGTCTGGTAGACTCCCTGCCTCTGGGGTTTTGAGCCTTTCTCTTTGCAAAGGCTTACTTTCTAAAGCAAGCTCTCTGCCTTCCCCCCTTTGAATGTGGCTGTGAAATGAGTATCATAAATACAGACTGCTCTGCCGTATTAAGTCGGAAAAAATAGGTTAAGTCAGTGGGGAAGAGTTCACTCATTTAAACACATTTCTATAATGATAATGATTTCTGCAACTATATCAGCCTCCCTCCAAGGATCTCAAAACGCTTACAAACATTAATGAAAGACAAGGTGGATGAGGTAATATCTTTTACTGGACCAACTTCTGTTGGTGAGAGAGACGAGCTTTCAAGCTACACAGAGCTCTGCTTCAGACTTAATTGTTTCGTGCCTCAGTTTCCCTTTCTGTAAAATGAACTGTTGGTGTTGGCATACCTTGCACAGGATTTGCAAAGCTTAATTTGGTAATGTTTGCAGTGCTGCTGAAGTAGGCCTGAATGTTATACCAATTATATTAGACCAGTAAAAACCAACAGGATCTTATTAAAGGGGACAAGACAAAGATGCCACATTTATTATGATAACAATTTGATTTATGACTAATAACTAATATCTTAATTCTTATACACACACATTATACCTAATACCTATACACACACATACACACACACACATTCACACACACATCCATCAGATGTTCTGCAGCTGCTGCATAGTTACCAGTCCTGAAGATAGCTTAAGTTCATAGCTTGATTTTGTAGCTTGGGTTCGTAGCTTGTGGCGGCTAACTGGCCAGGAAAGCCAGGCACAAGGACAAGCTGGATCTCTGTTGGGCAGGCACTGATGTCCTTCCATGTTGGCAGCAGAATGTTACCCAGAGTCTCTCATCTCACCCTTCTTTTTTATAGGCTTTTAGTTTGGATTCAAAGTCTATAGGTCTTGCTGTGTCACGCTGCCTCTGGGTTTGGATTGATCACCCATCAATTGCAGGCGTGACTTTTAGCCTTGAACCTGGCTTTGATCTTCCGTCTGTTGTCCTTTTCTTTTTAGGGTGTATGCTTCTTACTTTGTTTAGGGCTGTTGTCTAGGTCTTCAGCCGTTGGTATTTGAACTTTATCTCATCAGGACAGGCTGGGGCTGGAGGCTGAGTCCGTCATCCATACATACCTCATTCACACATCTAAACTAAACTAATAAGCTTACAGCAGGGTTTGCAAAAATGAAGGTTGGTGGAAGTTTTTACAAAATGGAGTGAGTGTTTTAAAATGGGGTTTGAATTACAATATGGCAAACAGTGAACAGAAGTTACAATGTAGGCAAGTGTAGTGAATGGTGAACAGAAGTTACATTAACAATTAAAAACAATTTCATTTATCAGTTCTACATGAAGAAGAGCTCTAGGCTTGAGAGCTTGTCTTTGTCTCTCTAATATCTTGAGACCAACACAGCTATAACAACATTGGAAACATTAATGAATTAAGCTTTACAGGTTTGTGTGAGGTAAGTAAGCACTAATAGTTCATTTTACAGAAAGGGAAACTGAGGCATGGAACAGTTACGTGACTAAAGTCTGATAGCAAGTGTGCAGCAGAGCTGGGAATAGATTGTGTTTTTCTGGAAGCCTAGTCCAGCTGTCTCAGATAAATAACAAATGTTTCAAGATAAATACATTTATGTTTAAAATGTATTTACAGGTTTCCTTGGAATTAGTTGTTTGTTAGGAATTGCCACTTTAAGGATTTTTGTTTGCTTTTTCTTAAAGAATTATTCAAATATAAATTGTGATAATTATATTTGAATCTAAATAGTTTGAATTTCAAACTTTCAAGCAAATATTACTTGGGAGAAGAATGTGAAGCTCTAGAATATCTTGAAACTCTTGTTAGGTGGGTCTACATTTGCAGTAGTATGTAAAGTACAGACACAGCACACCCAGCTGGCATGGGTATAAATAACATAGGTGAGTAGAGTATCCTACACATCTGACCCCTGCATGCACAAGCAGTCTTTCCCCTGTCTACACTGCTATTTTTAGCACCGTAGTGTCCTGCTGTCTCCCCATTTTGGGAGGCTTTTCCCGCCGCAGTGAAACGCTCCAGCAGCTCCCCTGCCTCTCCCCTGACAAAGCCTTTTCCTCACTGCAGTGAAAGGCCCCAGTGGAGGGGAGCCGCTGGAGCCTTTCCCTGCTGCCTCCCTGCTGTCAGTCTTTGAGGGCTAGATATAGCTGTACACCATAGTGAGTGTGGACACAGCTTGCCTTTCACGTACCCTATATGCTGCTGCATGTGTAGGCCAATGTAACAAAGTCATAGTGACTCTAAACAATTAGGGTGGTGTTCAGTTTAGCTACAGTGAGATTATTAGTTGGCCCTGAGATGCTTGTATCCTGTCTAGTGAATGGCCAGTAACATACAGGCACAATCTCTGTGTACAGTGGGGCTGGGATATAGTGAACTAGGATTTAGTTGAAAGTCTGGGTCTTCCATGCTACATTCCTGTGCACAGATTGTTTCAGTGCCTTGCATCTGTAAATGGACATTTCAGCTATAGTCAATCTCTGCTTAGAATCACCTTTTCTCTCAAATAAACAAGTTAATTACAAGATTGTTGGCCTATTTCTGTATTTTTTTCAGTGCAACACTGTGCTTTCCAAACACATTTTTTCCCTGTTTCCAGGTTTGATTTCATCCTAGATAATGTTGGTGGATCTACTGAAAAATGGTCTCCAGATTTACTCAAGAAATGGTCAGGAGCCACATATGTTACTTTGGTAACACCTTTTCTACTGAATGTAGACAGGCTTGGAGTAGCTGATGGCATGCTGCAAACAGGAGTCACGATTGGAACCAAAGCTGTAAAGGTACAGTAACGAAATGGATGCGTTAACTCTGTGTAATAAGGAGTTTGGATGCAGTTAGTCTGGTACATGTTTTGAGGTTTTGGCCTCGGTCCTGTATGCTTAGTTAGGCATGCTCATACTTTCCCAGCTGTGTTTTTCCTTTCCTCCACATACAGGGTTGGTGATCACTGAGCCCTCGTCCAGACTAACCCGCGGCATCGGCGGGTTAAAATCGATTGCTCGGGATCGATATATCGCGTCTAGTCTGGACGCGGTGTATCGATCCCCGAGCGCGCTTACATCGATTCCGGAACTCCATCAATCCGAACGGAGTTCCGGAATCGACACGGAGAGCCGCGGACATCGATGCAGCGCCGTCCAGACTGGTGAGTACCTCGATTTTAGAAATTCGACTTCAGCTACGTTATTCACGTAGCTGAAGTTGCGTATCTAAAATCGATTTTAATTTCTAGTCTGGACGTGGCCTGAGTGAGAACTGATATCTGTCTGGCTGATGTGGGAGTGTTTTGGGTGCCTCTGAGTTAAGATTTTTCATTCTACTTTTTTCATTGTAAGTCCTCTTGGTATGTCTACAGTAAAGGCAACAGATGAAATCCTGGCCCCATTGAAGTCAATGGGAGTTTTGCTATTGACTTCATTGAGGTCAGGATTTAACCCAACACATTGTTTGCTCCAGTGATGTGCCCTCCTCATCCCTAAAGGAGAGAATTCCCACAGGACAGCTAAGAAACACTTTTTCTTTTCCTTTTTCCTCTTTTCTCTTTCCCGACTCGAGTTTCTGGGTGGTGATATTGTTACCCTAATTTTTCTGTCTTCACTTCTTAAATAACACTGGTCTACAATTTTTTGAGAAGTCGTCTGCTTCAGAGATAAAATGTGATATTTATTATGTATTTGATGTGCTGAATTCAAATTGACAATTAAAACAACTGATTGGCTACTGTTTCTAAGATATTTAAGTTTTTACATTTTATGTCTATGTATATTGTGTAGATAGTAGAGTTTTAATCATAAATTGTAAACCTAGGCCTTTTCATGTGTTTATGGTTGCTTTACATGATAATATTTCACCTGTCCTGTTTATGTAACACTTGAAAAATCAGCAAAAGGGTTATATAAATAAAATTTATTATGAAACAAAAGGCAAAAAACTATTATGTACATAGTTTAGTCCTATTCAGTGTCTACTCGGCGCTTCTTGGCTTGTCTCTTGTATTCATTAAATGGAGCATCTCTTGGCACTGTCCAGCAATAGTCTGCAAGCATTGATGGGCTCCATTTGCTCTGATAGCCTGCCAGGAGATTCCACTGCTGTTGTCTGGAGCCCAACAGCTCTGCCGTACTCTTGGGTAGTTCCAAATCCCTGACAAGGTCATTCAGTTCACCTTGTGTTTATGAGGTGTGGTTCAGAGGAGGAGGATGGGAGAAAATGTGGGTCCTGTGACATTGATGGTTCAGGGACCAGAGTTTCATCCTCTTCCTCTTCCTCGTCTAACTCAAGTGAGAATGATTCTGGTGCATCAGGAAGCGGCAGTCCTTCTCCGTGGGTACTGGGCGTATAGCTGATGAAATGTTTGGATAATGCACAGTCCACTTTTTCTTCTTGGACACACCTTTCCCAACTGGAGCACCATGCAGAAGTAACAATTGCTGGTATGATCTGTTGGCTCTCTCCAAATTATTGGCACTGCAAAAGGCATAGATTTCCTTTCCTGTTCAACCACTGGCGAAGACTTGTTGCACAAGTGTTGCAGCATATGTGTGGGGCCCAACTCTTGTCCTGATCTCCAATTTTGCAGCCAAAATAAAGGTGATAGGCTTTCTTAACCATAGTGGTTAGACTGCGCTTTTGTGATGCAAAAATCACTTCACCACAAACATAGCAGAAGTTATCTGCACTGTTCACACAAGTACGAGGCATCTCTGCTCACTTGTGCTAAACAGAAATGTGTCCCTTTTGCAAAATCAAACACTGACAAATAAGAGAGCACGACACTATCTGATTTCTAGAGCTGATATAGGGCAATTTGTTCAGCAGAGTGATGTAAGCTTTGTTATGATTGCATCATCCATGACTTTTAGGAATAACATGATGCAATTCATATCCTGTATGATGCAATACCAGCTTCAGATTGCATTATTCATTGTTTTGCCTCAAAAGCAAGTACTGTGCAAACCCAGTCATAGATTTATTCATAGATCCAGTCAAAGATGTATTTTAGTCATTTCTGGTTTAAATTGAGATCCCTTCCCTTTATAACTCACTTATCCTGTGCCATTCCCAAGTCAAGGGTCGTATATACTGACCCAATAGCATATCTTGAAAACTAGAGCCAATCAACAATTTTAAGCATCATTTTTGTTCTCAGTGTCCCAGAATTAGTGAAGTTGGACTACATTTATTTCAGAAGCATTTTGGCTGTGGAGCAGTGTAATTTCTTTCTGTCTGAAACAAGACAGGTGAACTCTTTATTTTTTTTAAAGGCTTGTTTTTCCTCTGAACATGCAATTCTTGTTCTCCAAAGGAGTGCTGTTTCAGCAGTTGCTGTGGCTGCGTATTCAAATGAGACCCCAAGTCTAATACTGACACTTTAATAGGGAGGCCTCCTGTTCATAATGAAGTGAAGTAGGAGCCTGGAGAGAAGGCTGTACCCATATTGCTCAGTGCAGCTTTCTGCAGGTTTATGTGAGAGGCATTTTGTGTCATGTTTCACGTTTCAATTGGATTTGAAAAATCAATGCCCTGATTCTGTTCTCAAACCAGATTTCCATCATTGGAGTTACTCCTGACTTGTGTGGTTGAATGTGAGATCTTGCTGAAATTTTAATCAAAATCCTCTTTTTGGTTCACCTCTTTCTCCTAGCAAAATTGGTAGGAGTAGGCCTCTGCTTGTCAATGTCAGCCTTTAAAATGCAGCTATCTTCTGAAAAGCTAGCTTGTACAAATGACACCACCTTTTTCAGCAGATCCTTTAGTTCTGTCTCTGCATGATGTATCCAAGAGTAAAAGCTGGCCTGCAGAATCTATATTACTGGCAATGAAGTTGAGCTAGAAGAAGCTGACTTTACTGTGAGAACCCAGGTTGACCTTGTAGGGCTGCCTATATTTGTGTGTGTGTACAATATAGTTTCCCTTTTATGTATATTTAACATAATGTATGTATTTTAATATATAATATAATTAATTGAACAATAGTGAATGACGTTGGACTGACAGCTTCGAAGATGGAAGGTGGCTGGCTCTTCAAGGAGCATGATGCGTAGCAGCAACGTTAACTTTTTTCACATTGCTCCCCTAGTGTGAATCAACCCTGTCTCTGTCAGTGAGAGAGGGTACAAATAGCTCATTCTCTCTAGGCCTACTCTACTAAGTTTAGGATGACCAGACAGCAAGTATTAAAAATCGGGACGAGGGTGAGGGAGTAATAGGTGCCTATATAACACAAAGCCCCAAATATCAGGACTGTCTCTATAAAACTGGGACATCTGGTCACCCTAACTCAGTTCTTAGCCACTGATGCAAGCGCTGAGTGATAGTATGAGTATGCCTGTCTGCTGAGAGCTGGGCTGAGACAACAGCCTATTTCAAATGGGCCACCAACCAGTCATCAGGCAGATCGCCACCTTGGGCTGGATTTGAACTGATTACATGGAGGTGAAAGGCTCTGAATCCCTAGCAGAATTCAGGATTCATTCAGAGAGAGAGAGAGTGCGTGTGTGTATATATGTATATGTGACTTTGCACAGTTTACATCTTGTATAAGAAACTGTCTTGCTTGTCTGGCTGTGAAGATAAGGCTTTTATCACAACTTGCCAACGCATGCAGTTGGACTCTGATCTTATTGTGACGGCGCAACATCCATGTGCATACATCTAGTCCATGTGCTTCTGTGACATTTAGACACCAGAAAATATTTCCCACATTTGTCTTATAATACCTTTCTAGGCTCTGACTCTCTTGTTTAAATGTACAGTTCACATTTTGAGTTTCTTTTGTAACTTTGTGTGTGTTTGTGTGATCTGTCCATTTCAGCACCTCTGTAAAGGAATCCATTATCGATGGGCATTTTTCACACCCAGCGGCCAATCTTTGGATGAGATAGCAAAACTGGTTGAATCAGGAAAGGTATGTTAGAATCAGTAATTTAACCCCCTGTATTATTGCTGAAATAAATGCTGCTTTGCCTTAAAAAGTGTATAATCCACAGTTAAGGAATAGAACATTACAAACTGTTCAGTGAGAGGGCTAATTGTTGCTTTTCAACTTTTCCTTCTCAGTTAGTTCTCGCCCAGTGTACAGGATGTAGACATTGATGTTTCCTACTTTGTTAATAATAGGATTCTCCCCTCTTTTTTGGACATAAAATTTATTGGGCTATAGGCAAAATGGGCTACTTTTGGCACTGGAAGTGATTGTTTAGCCTGAACTCTGACAATGAAAATGAAACAAGGGTACTGGGGTAGTAAGGACACCTGGTTGGTTCTTCAGTCAAAATGAACTTGACTGCTTCTTCTATCCATGTACCTAGCCACACCCAGACATGTACAGTGCTAGAATATTTAGGGTATTACTGGTCACAGCTGACATGCATTGACAGTGGTTTGGGGAATCTTGTATGTAATTATTTTTCTTTTTAGGGGTATAAAATTCAGTGATACTTTAACATAATTTCATCAGGCTCCATTGTCTTTTAAATTGTCAATTGTCATGAAGTTTTCCACAGAGGAATCAGAAAAGGGTCATGATGAGGAAGGTGTACTATTATTTTTCTGATTTTCCCAAGTTTAAGAGTTTGTTACAAGTTGTCTGCAAGAGAGGATGGGGAGGCTCCTCCTGAGAGTGTAAATAGTCTCCCCTCAATTCACGCTGGGAGATGAGGTTTTGTAAGAACTGGCCTTGCGTCTCAGCACCTTTTGGGGACTCCTCCACAGTGGGGAAATCTCCAGCAGAGATGCTATGGACAGTTTCCTACTGCCTTTGTGCTGTTGAAGCAGAACAAGGAAGAGAACCTGCCCCTCTGCGCTGTTGATTCTAGATGAATCTCCTGGCATTTCACGCTCCTGGGTCGAAAAGATGAGTCCTTTTCTAGAAGTGTGTATGTTATCAAAGTATGTCCCCATTTGGATTTCCTTTCTCTCCACTATATATTTCCCCCTCCCCTTCCAGAAACTGGTATTTTTAGTTTTGTTCTTTTTTCCCAATTTCTGAATGACCTTTGGGCCACTTCATTGCTGCTATTCACCTTTTTAGTGCTGTTGACCAGGCACACAGGATAACCTGCACTTCCTATTCTGCCCATATACCCAATATGCCACCTCTGAAGTACTGACCAGCCAGTGGAAAGTCCCAGGATTTGTTTTCACTTTAGAGTTAACTGAGGTGATTGTCACCCAGATATGAACACTCTGGTTAGCCAAGGCTGGCTCCGAGCAGCTGCCCTGCCAAGTGACATTTGAGTTGCTATGTCCACACTGCTGCTTCGCTCATCTGTGTATGTTCTAGGGCTTCTAGGGATATATCCCATGGTTCTCTGTGCTGCAATAGGCCGAGCCACTATGATTTTTTCCTAGTGAATTGTGGGAATATTTGTCCTTCTTGGCACATGGGGAATTGTGGGAAGGCATTGGAGGACTATCCGCCCGATTTGGGCTTTAGCCTACATCCCCAGATTGTTCAGTTAGCTTTGGATGAAGCAACCACTAAACTAAGGTCAGGTTTTTGCATGTGGAAGGAAGGGGGATTTCAGACAATACTTGGAGAAGAGCCCATGTTGACTCTGCAGTGAACAAGTACCTGCAGAGTCCATCCCTCTCCAGGGCAAGATCACCTTGCCTAGCTTTGTATGTTCAGATGCTCTGTGTGGATGCGCCTTGACTTTAATTAGCTTTTTGTGCTGGTTGGCTGGAACCCAGAGGTATTGATTTCTGAGAGATGTTGCAAAGACTTTCTGTAAATAACCCATCTCTGTAGGGTTTTTTGTTTTGTTTTAAGAGAGAAAGAACTCTAGAGCTGCATTTAGCTGTCGCTGTGAATTCTGTTTTATTAAAACCCATATGTTCCTCTCTTCTCAGATAGTATAGCTTGCTCACGGTGTTCATGAAAATACTCAGTGCTTACATTAATACAGTTTCCATGAGCAAAGTAACACAAAATGTACACTCTTTACACAGGTGTTGGACTTTATTTGAATATTCAGAGTCACATAAATCATGATTAGACCTGGAACAGTGTAAGCAGATACCAGATACTTACTCAAATGTGTTGCTCTGTCTCTTGGTTAGTCTGATGCAGCTGTGTATTTTGTGGATAATCAGCATTGACTTTCAGGGATCTTGTCTTCTGGGGCAGGAAAATAAATCTAGATTTACCAAAAATAGCTACAGTAGAATGACTAAAGGTGGTGAACAAAACAGCTTCTGAACATGGTGGGGTGTTTCGTTTTCTCAGCCCTTGCCCCTAGGAGTGTGCAAACCATGAGGGGGGGGGGGAGGGAAGGGTTCTCTAGTAGGGGGAGACATTTCCTTCTGCTTGAAAAAAGCAAACTCAGGTAGAGAGGAAGTACAAATAGGAGATGCAGCTGCACAAACAGTTCTCCCTTCTTGTTTGTGTGGGATTTATAACACCAGTCAAATTAAACTAACAGTACAAGTGAGTAACACTGAAGAATGTGTGACACAATATAGAACGGCTTCCACTGCCATCTAGACTAGAGAGTTCTACAAGAGAAGCTGTCCATTTTTCCTTACGCCGCGGTATTAGAGACTTTCTCTGCATAGTCCAGTGTGTTTAATGTGGGGTAAATTAGCTGAATCCAGCCACTCTAACTTGTGTTTGCCAGGCTAGGCTTGCCTCAATACAATACGCTTGGGCTGGCTCCAGTCTCTTGTTCCTCCTCATTGTGTTGGAGATGGCTCCAACTGCTCCTGTTAGTGACGCACAGGCTGTATTTGGTCATTAAACCCCCAAATATAACTGGATTCACTTGGACTTCGCTGTCAGAATTTTATTAATCACGTGTTACTCTAGCATAACTGCAATTAGACAGGAGTAGTATCTTATGTCTGTTTTAATTCTTTAAAAGATACCAGAAGAGCAGCTAGTGTATATGACACAAATGTTATGGAAAGACACCCTGTGAATTAGGTATTGTTCATGTTTGAAGAACAGAGAAACTAAGGCAGAGAGCGCTTGAAATAGAATCCAGAACTTCTCCCTCCCATTCCTGGGTCTTTACCAGCAGAGCATGCGTGTTCATATTTGATCATTTTTCATTAGGTATCTCTGACGTTCTAATTACTTTAAGATCAAGGCAAGAGAGGTCAAACTCTTTGATATATTTTTGTGCATATAATACTCATATTTTCGGGAGATTTTAAGGTTTCATTAAGAAGAAAACCCAAAGCTACCCTTGAATATGTGACACAAGTAATCACTGCAGGAGCCATATATGAGTCTGACAGCAACTTCAAACAGTGCCTCCAAGAGGTGTGAACTTTCTTCCCCCATTAATCTCACTAGGATATTAAATCTAGAGCCTATTGATGACACTTCTAATGTCAGCATTAACTATTTCATTGCATATCACTGAAATGGTGAAATGGAGAAGCGGGTGGGAGTGAAGGCCATGGAAGGTGGGACTTGAGAGATGCAGCAGGAAAGGAAATGCAGACATAAGAAAACAAAGGCATGGAAGAGGGAGAGAAACAGAAAGGTGATGGGGAAGGAAGAGAAACAAAAGACAGAAATAGTGGTGTTCCTAAAGGTGAGCGTATTTTCTACATAGTGACAATAAAGTACCAAACAAAAATGAAATTTTTAGTTGCAACATCAAAGCCAATTCAACTAATGATCTTTGTGCAAACTTCTCATTGACATCAGGCGAGATTCATTGTGGATGCAGGGAGGGGAGTACTGAGTCCTATATTTATACCTTGGCTCATGAACCATAATTACAAATGGAATTTGGCCCTTTCCACAGAATGAGTGCCCACTCTTTCATGTCTCAGAATTACAGCATGTTCTTCATTTCAACCCAAAATACATATTGTGTAAAGTTGTGGATAAATATGCATATTTACATGCAGTGCATTGTTAGTAATAGACATTTATATTTGTGTCCAAAGGCCTACTCAGGATCAGTGTGCTGGGTGCTGTAGAAGCACAGAAAAGAACCAGTGCAATATCATTGCTTTTGAGTTATGGGGTTTGATTCTTCAGTTCTTGCTCAAAGCTCCTAGGGAGTTTTACCTGACTAAGGACTGCAGGATTTAGGCTCATCTGTTCGTTCACTTCAGAACTGAAAGGGCCAGTGCATCTATCTTATCAGAGAAATACGGACTGGCAAGGAAGGATTCAGATTGGCCAAAAGTTTGAAAATACTGAGTGGACTCCTAATGCAGTGTTTCAGTCATAGCCTGTTGAGTTCAGAGCTGGGTCTGATACATTTCAGATTCTTAACTAACATTAGCAGACAGGTTTTCTCTCTCCTCCCCCTTTTAAAACATGTAAGGAGCTCATTGAAGACCCCAGGGATTCATATCTATAATGTTCTGCGCATTAAGAATGGAGAGCAAGAGAATATTCAAACTCAATCTGTTTTTTCAGATAAACAGTTCTGTAGTGGTGGGTGTAATCCCTTCTCTCCCCAGCCTTTAGTATTTAATCCTGTTTCCCTGAACAAGTAAGTGTTCACTGGCAGGGGGCTGATGTGTGGCTGTAAATAGACAGTGTTTGCATTATCCAGTTAATCTCCACTTATTATCATGTATTCAGCAAACAGCAACACTCCCCCCTGCCTGTTCACAGGAAGAGATTTTATCTCAGTCAGTTGATTATAGTGAAGGCCAAATGACTCATTGTGCTGTGATATGGTCAGCCCTTTCAGGGTTATCCAGACAATGGGCTAATCAGCAGGCCAGAGAAAATTTTTAATGCTTTAGATTGCCAGGATCATCAATTTAGTATTCATGTCTCTAGAGCATTGCTTACGGGTCAGTGTTTAAATCAGACCAGAGGTTTCTAACAATGGAGCATCTGAGCTGTGAGCATTTGGTGGCAGTGATACGCGCAGTGTTGTGCATTCTGTCAGGTTGGGCTAGGGATTCCTCTGAATCGCCTAGAGCACTATTTTTAAAATGTGCTGTGAACTTTATGTATGAGAACCTAAGACATAGTGTTATAACCTGATACAAGTGAGCACAAGTAGTTCAAAATGTATGTTGGGTCTGTGGAGGGTAATAGTCGTTTTTGTTCTGAAATCTTTATGTAACCAGTTTGGTGTCCGGAATTATCCTTATTGTGCCTTTCCTTGTAAGTGGCTCTTCCTTGTAAGTGGGGATCACATCTGAGCTCCAACCTTTCCTGATTACTGTTCTGAGAGCCTAACCCTGCCACAGGCCAGGCTCACCCTGGGCTAATCAGTGGTTTTCTCCTGTGTACTGTGCACTTCTGAACAGTCTACCTCTTTGTTTTAAACTGAAGTGAAGCTTGGCAAAAGGATCTTATTTTAATAACTTCTATAGATACTTCAGCTTCCTCAAGCCATGCTCTGTACAAACAAGTTAGTGAATTTTCCCTGCTCTTTCCCTGCACTGCTGCTGCTAAAGCAATGGAGGACAGTCACTGCTGTTGATGCTACATTTCCCTTGCAAACAGTCACAGCATTGGCTTGATCCACCGCATCAGGCATAGCCAAAGACACTATTGCTTTACCTCCCTGTCCCTGATGTTGATCACTAGGGCAGCACTGATTCTGACCAGCATAGCAAAACCAAGTTAGTCTTGAACTCAGTGAGAATTGCTCCAATTTTGGGTAGTAGTGGCTGCTATGCAGCACCTGACTGCCCCCTCTGCCATTTCTCCATCACACTGCAAAGAAAACAGATTGTGTTGCACCCCTTGTTCAGCCAGGTAAAACTTAGTGGTATACAGTGTTGTAGCTATGTCAGTCCCAGGATATTAGAGAGACAAGGTGGGTGAGGTAATATCTTCTATTGGACCAGTTTCTGGTGGTGAGAGAAACAACCTTTCGAGGTACACTGAGCCCAGCCCTGAAGTAGCTCGAAAGCTTGTCTCTCACCAACAGAAGATATTACCTCACCCACCTTGTCACTCCAGAGTGTGCATGCTTGATGCAGCTGGTGAATATATATTAGCACAATGGCTTTAGGGGAGAATCAAATACACTAATTCTGATCCTTTCTTCCAAGTTTCCTTTTGTGTGGGGCTTACATCTCAGTCATGCATGCTTTTTTCCACTTGGCACTGCTGATTTGACTTCTGAGTCAAAAAGCATTGTGACTGCCTAAAGAGAGCAGGTGACTACTGTGGAATAATGGGTTGTTTTGATTACTAATGTCCTGGCTTTCTGTGGTCATACAAACCAATTCATAGAATATCAGGGTTGGAAGGGACCTCAGGAGGTCATCTAGTCCAACCTGCTGTTCAAAGCAGGACCAGTCCCCAGACAGATTTTTACCCCATTCCCTCCCCCATTCTTTATTGCAGCATTTGGGCTTTGCTGTAGGGTGTTTACTATCAATAATATGAACTGAAAATATGCAGAAGTATGAGTGAAGGGCCCTACATAAGGACTTTCAGCTACTATATTGGGGTTGTGCAGCTGTTGGGGGTTGGGGAAATACATTATATGGCCAGTTTTCAAAACCTTGCTTGGGAAGTGATATATGGAACCCTTCTGTCAAGGTTTTTTCCCACTTTGAACTTTAGGGTTCAAGAAGTGGGGACCTGCATGATCACTTTTAAGCTTAAATTACTAGCTTAAATTTGGTACGCTGCCACTAGCCAGAAGTCTGTGTCTGGCACACTTCTGTTCCCCCAAAACCTTCCCTGGGGAACCCAAGACCTAAACCCCTTGGGTCTTAAAAAAAGGAGAATTTAACCATCCCCCTCAGACTCTCCCCTCCCTGGGTTGCCTTGGGAAGCTTCACACCAATCCAAACTCCTTGGATCTTAAAACAAGGAGGAATTAATCATCCCCCCCCCCTCCTTTCCCCACACCAATCCCTGGTGAGTTTAGACTCAATCCCTTGGATTCTAAAACAAGGAAAAATCAATCAGGTTCTTAAAAAGAAAGCTTTTAATTAAAGAAAGAAAAGGTAAAAATTATCTCTGTAAAATCAGGCTGGAAAATGCTTTACAGGGTACTCAGATTCATATAGACTAGAGGGACTCCCCACCCCCAGGCCTGAGATTCGAAGTTACAGCAAACAGAGGTAAAAATCCTTCCAGCAAAAGACACATTTACAAATTAAGAAAACAAACATAATACTAATCTGCCTTGCCTGGCTATTACTATTTTGAAACATGAAAGACTGATTCAGAAAGATTGGAGAACCTGGAATGATGTCCTGTTCCTCTCAGTCCCGAGAGCTAACAATGAACCAAAAAAAACCACAAACAAAGACTTCCCTCTACCAAGATTTGAAAATATCTTGTCCCCCGTTGGTCCTCTGGTCAGGTGTCAGCCAGGTTCACTGAGCTTAACCCTTTACAGGTAAAAGAAACATTAACCCGTAACCATCTGTTTATGACACCTTCACTGGTTGATGTGCTATGCACTCATTTCCCAGGCTGTGTTTCTGAAAATGAACCTTTGCAGTTTGGTAAAATTGGGGGCGAGGGAGGGGGTTCTGTTTGCTTAGAAGCTTGAAAAAGAGCCACTGCTTCTGAAATTTGCAAGCTGCTTGTCTTGTTGTTGCATTATGACTTTGGTATTCAGAGATATTTAAATAATATGGTAACTTGAGAGAATAATTATGAATTTTTAAAGTATTCACCTACATAAATTGGGGGAGAAAAATGAAGAGCAGATTCTCCCAGAGGAGAGTTGTCATTATCAACAGAGTGTTATAAATGACAAGCATCTTTCTAGTATAATAAATAGGGTGTTCAGGGCTTTATTTAAATGCCGATCAGTGCAACAGCTAGATGTAGAACCAGCTAATGTTAATCTTTCTTTCCATTAAGATGATCGTGGCCAGCCCAGTGCTGCAGGAATATTGCATCAAGGTGTGAGATCACCCTCTGGATAGTGTTCTTGTAGAACTTATCTTGGCCTCTGGGAAGAGGGCTCAATATGTGATGCCTTTTCTAGCACTCTTTTCTGGCTGTCAGTGAGATGTTTTTTCAGAAGAAGCTAATGTTCCCCCTCCATGGGTACAGCTGGAATGTGACCATTAGCAAGAGCCAGGGGAGGAATATGTATAAATAAAGAGGGGAAGCAGTGCTGATTTCCACACTGTGATGGGGACAGTGACAGTGGTTGCTTCACTTTATTTGGAGATGACATAAAAACTGTGCATAGGATTACTTTGCAAAATTAATACATCAAAATAGCTGTTAGATCAAGAAACAACTTGTACCATGTAAATTATATATAGATTTTTAAAGGTATCTAGATGCCTAACTCCACTAGTTTAAATGGGAATTAGATACATACACACCTTTTTAAAAACTAGCCCAAAGTGACTTATGAGAACCAGTGTGGACTTTGTACTCTTAAGGCATTTTTAAAGGTGGGGGCCTAGTGAGATTTGCAAAAGCACCTCAGTCCCACTGACTCCAGGGGAAGTTAGGCACATAAACGCTTTCAAATATCCCTAAAGGTGCCTAAAGACCTTTAAAAATCTGGCCCTGTGGAGCTTTGAACCTGGTGTGTGTGGAGTTGAACATGAAATAAATAATAAATGTCAACAATGAAAAAAAGTGTGTAAAACATTTCTCTTCCTACAAGTATTAATGTATGGAACATAAGGTAGAATCAGTGTATCCACCTGCTTTCTCTGGGTCCTGCAGCTGTGAGCCTTGAACAGCAGATGACTATATTAGTGTCCAAGGTTAGGTGTCACTGTATTTTAGTTACTTATTACATATAACTTTTAAGTGTGGTAGGGGAGAAGCTGTTCGGATCATGTTCAGTCATTTGATCCCTGCCAAGTGATATCAATCTGTTTTTGTTTCATAGATCCATCCAGTTGTTCAGCAAGTCTTCTCTTTTTCTGAAGTTCCAAAGGCCTTTCTGAAGCTAGAAGGAGGACATGCACGTGGGAAAACAGTGATCAGTGTAATAAATAAAAAATAACATCTACAGCCATTCTGTTTTGCTTGCAGTTTGTGCTCGCTGATGGATGGCATTCGGACATAGACTTGAAGGTGTAGTAGTTCACTACCATTTCCTTGCAAGTCACTTACAGATGGTGTCCTAAGGTTAAAATGCTTCTAAAAGTTTTATAGGCCATGAACCTCTGTGTGTAGTAAGTACTAAAAGTTAGTTTTTAAAAACAAGTTATTGAATATAAAAAATTGGTTCAGAGTCCTTCCTACACCAGTTTTGTGGTTTGTTAAATTTATGAAACAGAGGAAAAAGGCTAATGCCTTTTCTAGGTTGGCTAGATTATAGTCATGTGTGAAGAGGATTTGTAATTCTTCATATGGACCCTAATACCCATCATCCTGATAGCAGGAGCTAAATTGACAGCCTAATTAATTTTGTTAATTCTATGGAGCAGTTTGTGCTGTATGCATGTTTTAAATAAGTATCAAAATGCCTTGTGAATGATGACCTTGCCCCAAAGGAAGAAGCATTGGATGTCCTGAGTTGCAAACAAGTATTGAATTTCAATGTATGGTTTCTTGATCATCTGTACAGTAACAGAAGTCATTAGTACAGACTAAACTTCTTGTCTTTGTATGTGTTTACATAGCACCTAGCACAAAGCTGCTTAATGCTACTGCAATATAAAATAATAATTAGGGCTGTCAAGCAATTACAAAAATTAATCATGCTGTTAAGTAGAATACCATTTATTTAAATATTTTTGCATGTATTCTGTGTTGTAATGGAAATCAAAGTGTATGGTGATCACTTTATATTTTGATTATAATAGGTGAACTGAAAAATACAATTTTTTTACAGTGCAAATAAGTACTGTAATCTCTTAGGGAAGCTGAACTTACAAATGTAGAATTATGTACAAAAAATGACTTATTTTTGAATGCAATGTAAAACTTTAAAGCCTACTTCTTGCTCAGCCAATCGCTCAGACAAACAAGTTTGTTTATATTTGCAGGAGATAAGGGCACCTGAAAGTGAGAACAGGCGTTCACACAGTACTGTTGTAGCTGGTGTTGCAAGGTATTTATATGCCAGGTGCACTAAAGATTCATATGCCCCTTCATGCTTCAACAACCATTCCAAGGGCCATGCATCCATTGCATTGATGAGTTCTGCTCAATAACGATCCAAAGTAGTGCGGAGCGAGGCATGTTCATTTTCATCATCTGAGTCAGATGCCCCCAGCAGAGGGTTGATTTTCTTTCGTGGTTCGGGTTCCGTAGTTTCCACATCTAAGGGGTGCTCTTTTTAAGGTTTCTGAAAGCATGTTCTACACCTTGTCCCTCTCAGATTTTGGAAGGCACTTCAGATTCTTAGACCTTGGGTCGACTTCTGTAGCTATCTTTAGAAATCTCACATTGGTACCTTCTTTATGTTTTGTCAAATCTGCAGTAAAAGTGTTCTTAAAATGAACATGTGGTGGGTCATCATCTGAGACTGCTATAACATGCAATACATGGCAGAATGCAGGTAAAGCCACGGAGCTGGAGACATACAATTTTCCCCTAAGGAGTTAAGTAACAAATTTAATTAACGCATTATTTTTTTAACAAGCATCATCAGCATGGAAGCATGTCCTCTGGAATGGTGGTTGAAGCAGGAAGGGGCATATGAATGGCATAAATATCTTGCAATGCCAGCTACAAAAGCGCCATGTGAATATCTGTTCTCATTTTCAAGTGGCACTGTAAATAAGAGGGCAGCATTATCTCCCATAAATGTAAACAAACTTGTCTTAGCAATTGGCTAAATAAGAAGTAGGACTGAGTGGACTTATAGGCTCTAAAGTTTTAAATTGTTTTGTTTGAGTGAAGTTATAAATGTAGATTTTGTTACATAAGTTGCTCTTTCACAATAGTGTACTACAATACTTGTATGAGTTGAATTGAAAGACTTTTTGATTAAATATTTGCACTATAAAAATTAGTGATTACTGTACACTTTGTATTGTGCTGTAATTGAAATGGATATTTGAAAATCAAGAAAAACATCCAAAAATATGTAATAAACTTCAACTGATATTCTGTTGTTTAACAGTGCGATAACTGATTGTGATTAATTTTTTTGAGTTAACTGCAATTAATCACCAGCCCTAAAACCCCCCACAAAAGAGAGAGTATTTTTTGGTATTTCACTTCATATAAGTACCATAGTGCACTCTTTATTGTGAAAATGCAACTTAATTTTTTTTTTTTACATTTGTATGTAACTGCACTCAAAAATAAAATGTAAAACTTTAGAGACTACAAATCCCCTCAGTCCTACTTCTTGTTCAGCCAATTGCTCTAACAAGTTTGTTTACATTTATGGGAGATAATGCTATTGTTGTTTATCTAAAAATATGAAGTGAGCAGCGTACACTTCATATTCTGAGTTGTAACTGAAATCAATATATGTGAAAAGTAGAAAACATCAAAAAATATTTAAATAAATGGCATTCTATTCTTGTTTAACAATGTGATTAAAGCTGTGATTTTTTTAATGTCATGATTAACCAGGATTTTTTTTAATGCTTTGACAGCCCTAGTTAAGACATACCATCTAGTTATGTTACTAATAACGAACAGGGGCAGGTAATGGTCTAAAAACCAATGAAAAATGGGTAGTGTGAGGAAAATGCGGGTATTAAACGTAATTCAAAACCTGCATCAAGTTCTGCATATTACTTTGAAACCACTGTTTAAGATGCCGCTGTATCAATTTTAACACACACATTGGCAAACGAATGAAATAAGAGCCAGATGCAGTTTAATTAACCAGAAGTTATAATCAAAGAAACACTGAAATATTTAATTACAGTTTCCGTTTCCATTCCCTGGGATTTTCTAAAAACATCTTGCCCATAAATTTTCATTCCAGTAGGTTTCTCTTAAGCCTCCACTATCAATCATCATCATATGCATATTCACCATCTTGTGGTACTTGTATTTCACCTTTAATTGCATTTAAGTCCCAATTTTAGGCTCCACAGTGGTCCACAAAACTCCCAGTGAAACATAAGGATATATCTGCACTGTGATAAAAGACCTGCAGCACAGCCATAACTCTGAGTTCAGGCCTAAACATCCACTGTGGAATATTTTAGCCCTGCACCCTAGTCAGCTGTCCCAGGTTCTGAGACTTGGTGCTGCAGTGTGGTTTTTTGTTTTTTTTTAAAATCACTGTGTACCCAGAGGAGCCTTTAGCAGCACCTAAGCTTCTGCCTCACCTGGGTGTTTGGATGCCTGTCTTCAGCCTGAGCTCACAAGTGATCCCTGACCTGGGGGAAGATAGGTATTTGCCTGCCTATTGTGTGCACAGAATATGATCGGGTAGGTGTGCTCACAGACTGGTTACAGGACCAGGTCCCATTCAAAATATGGTCACTGAAGAGGGAGTCCCTTCAAACTGGAAAATGAAGGGGGTGATGGAAGCATCTCTCTCATAACTTTAGCCCAATGGCCACTCACCTGGGATGGGAGAGACCCAGGTTCAATTCGGGGGGGGGGGGTGAGAAAGGATTTGAAGAAGTTATTCCCACACCCCTGCACATAGGCAGCAGGGGAACCCCTGCTTTGGGGAGGCTAGCCTGCCGGACCCATCCCTTCCACTTAAGGCCCTGCCCCCACACACCAGAGCCACAACGCTCCCCAAGAGAAGAAGCCCTGAGGGGCTCCGAGCTGCCTGTCCCAGCTACATCAGGCCAAGCCACCAGCCCCCACCCCCACCAAGGCCCTCCCCAGGCCATCGCTGACCCCAGCCAGCCCTAACTCCCAGCCAAGCCTCCTCACTCCCCCACCTGCTGCTGGCTCTCTGCATCCCTCCTACCTCCCACATCCCCCAGCAGGAAGGACGCAGCAAGCAGCAGGGACCTCTGTAAGGGGTGGGGTGAGGGAGACAAGGCAGGCAGGCACCAGCAGGGGCCCTGGGGCAGGGGTGGGGCCACCGCAGCCCAGGCTAAGCCTTCCCTGGCCCAGTATACCCACCATTCATGCCCCTACAGGGGAGTGCTTTAACCACTGGGCTAGTGAATATTCCAAGGTAGGGCTCCCTCAGTCTCTGCTGTTTAAGCTGTCCCACTGTCAAACAGTGAAGGAGTGATTGGGGGGAGGGAGGGTGGCTGCTACTTTATAAGGATATCAGTTCCCACTCACTTACAGGTATTGGGCCAGAGTGTGTGAAAGCAGGCACCACCAAGTCCCCCTCTGATTTTGCAAGGCAAGCACCTAACTTAATTCCTGCATGAAACTACTTAAGAGTGTAAGCCATCTGACTCCAGGCAAGTAGTTCCCATTCGTGGATTACTAAACAGGGAGAGATGGTCCCTACAGCCTGGACTTAGGTGCCTACCTGCATGAGAGGAAAGGCTTAGGGGACACACCTCTCATGAGCATCTCCTCTGGTCCTGCCTCCTGGGCTGACTTTATGGATTGCAGTCTTAAGACACTCATTTCTCCCCATTCACTGTATAGGGAGCCTAGCTGATTCACTCAATGTTGTTCCTGTGAGGCACTTTAAACCACAAGTCCTTTTGCAGATCCAGGGCTCAATGAACAGGTGAGTGGTTTAACCTGAAACAAATCAACAGTACTGGAGAGATATAACACGAACTTAATACCCTGTTGTCATAAACAGATAGTAGGAGTTAATAGAACAGAAGTACTTTATATCTCTTTTGCCTGTAAATGGTTAACAAAATCAGTGAGCCTGGCTGTCACCTGACCAGAGGACCAATCAGAAGACAGGATACTTTCAAATCCGGAGGGAGGGAAGTTTTTGTGTGTGCTGTTAGATTTTGGTGGTTGTTCACTCTGGGGGCTCAGACGTGCAACCAGGTTTCTCTCCAATCTCTCCGATACAGGCTCTGATAAGTTCAGAATAGTGAGTACTAGGCAGATAAAGCGAGTTAGGCTTATGTTTGTTTTCTTTATTTGCAAATGTGTATTTGGCTAGAAGGAGTTCAAATTTATATTTTGCTGAAAAGATTTTAATTTGTACTTGTATACTTAGGCTGGGAGGGTATTCCCAGTGTCTATAGCTGAAAGACCCTGTACATATTCCATCTTAAATTTACAAAGATATTTTTTACTGTTTTTTTCTCCTTTATTAAAAGCTTTTTCTTGTTTAAGAACCTGATTGTTTTTTTATTCTGGTGAGACCCCAGGGGACTGGGTCTGGATTCACCAGGGAATTGGTGGGGAGAAAGGAGGGAAGGGGGAGAGAGAGGCTTATTTCTCTCTGTGTTAGGATTACTGTCTCTCTCAGGGAGAATCTGGGAGGGGAAGAGAGAAGGAGGAGGGAAGGTGCATTTTCCTCTCTGTTTTAAGATTCAAGGAGTTTGAATCACAGTGATCTTCCAGGGTAACCCAGGGAGGGGAAGCCTGGGAGAGGCAACGGTGAAGGAAAGGGTTTACTTTCCTTGTGTTAAGATCCAGAGGGTCTGGGTCTTGGGGGTCCCCGGGCAAGGTTTTTGGGAGGACCAGAGTGTACCAGGCACTGGAATTCCTGGTTGGTGGCAACGCTACAGGTTCTAAGCTGGTAATTGAGCTTAGAGGAATTCATGCTGGTACCCCATCTTTTGGACGCTAAGGTTCAGAGTGGGGAATTAGACCATGACACCTGTGTAGAAGTGATCTGAGTGCATTTCTTGTGTCACAGAAGCAGCAACTACCTCCACAACTTTTACATTCCTTGTAGGCAATCCATGGTAGAAAAATTAAGGACCGAAGACAGCAGAGCCTGGGTGATCTCTTCACAACAGACTTGAAGCACAATGCATGAGAAGCTGGCAGCACTGCACCTGTGCAGAGGAGCTTCACTATAAACATGTAAACAGGGAACTTTGTAGATAGTTTCACTAAATCAGATTTACCTGAAGAAAATTTATTTGTGAAGTACATGTAACATACTGTGGATACAATAAAAAGGCACAGAAAAATTTGCCAGAATTACCACCTTGGAACCAGAAGTAACACTCTTTAGAAAGGAATAAAAGCAGGTTACAACTGTACAATTTTTAAAGAGTAAGACATATTTGAATATTGATTATTGCAGTTGTCTGTACAGCAAGTGAAAAAACACCATCACAGACTTAAAATTGGATTGAAGGCACTGACTTTTCCACAAGTAATGATAAAAAATAAAGCACCCATATCCTGCGAGGCGACAAACAGTAAAGAAGAAAGTTACATTTACTATGCAAGACAACGTCTAACAAGTGCCCCCTGAGGCTGCTAGGAGTGGTTTGTAATAACACTGGTCTAGGCAAGAATGAAATACAGCAGCATGGTACAAGAGTTTACATTCACTGTTCTGCCAGTGACATAAAACCACAATTTTAACATTGGGCCAAGGGAGACAGTAAACCATTAATGCACAGGAACAACCTGCTACAAGTTATTTCATATGCCTCTCTTGAAACAAGCTCTTTGCTCAGGTGTGGTTCCTATCCTAAAGTATGCATGGAACTTCAAACTTGCTTGACTGGTAATGTATCTAAGTTCTTATATGGCACTTATTGTGGTATGAATGTCTCCAAGTTTTCTTCCCTACCTCAACAATGAGCTTTTGTCCTAGACTCCAGTGCATTGCTGCACTAGAGTTGCTGTGACAGCCTGCCACCATTGACCTTGCCCTCCTCAACTTCACCTAAGATGTTTGGAGCATACCAAGATCATAGTGGGATAGAATGTAATTAACTATGGCTGGTGGCAGACAGTAGCTGGGACAACGTCTGGAGAGATTTGGAACTACTGTGATTAGTGATGCTTTTTTAAAATAAAGGAGAGACGTATTTTAAATTAAATTTGAGAGCAGTAATGACTGCACTTAATGGAGCTACCTCTAGGTTTGAAGTATTTGCCCCAAGCAGAGAAATAGATAATACTTTTTACAAATTAAAAGTAAGGCAGCTTTTTAAAGTAGAAGCAGATAGAAAATGGGCACACCCTTCTTGCTGCCCAATACTTTTGCTAACAAACATCTATAGACTTATACGCTCTGTCTTTCTAATAGAAAAACTAGAAAATAGACTGCTTATTAAAATACAGCCTTTAAAATGTCAACTTTCTATAATACATCTGCTCATATCCTGTAGTCATTTTTTGGTAAAAATTTCCCTAAACAAGTTTCAATAGACTGAAGTTCTTTTTTGTACTAACGCATTATTTACATGTTAATTTTCAGGAGATGAATACTCCAATATATTACTACAAAGCTCCATCTACTTTGCATAACCCTCCCCCTTCCATATATGTTGCACTTCAATCTTTTGTGGGATAAGTTTTATCTAATTATCTCTCAATATAATAGTTTATACTTTTTTCCTGATAAAAACATCTGTAGAAATAATTTAAAATCACACTAATATATTCTGTATTAGCAATTAATCACTGACATGAAATTGCTGCTTGGGAGGGGGACTTTAACATTTAAAAAAATTAATAAAAAATAAACAGTAGGGAGCAGTTACAAAAATTGGTCAATATAGTTATATGGGTTAACATCCAGTAAAACACAAACATTGAATTAGTGCTTAGAGCTGAATCTATTCTGTCACTTGTGCTTACGATTATTGTGAAGGCAGGACAGAGATCATCTCTCTTCTTCGAAGACGGCCACGTTAGTTGGATTGTCCATAATGATGTTATAATTTCTCTCCAATTGACAGAACTGTCTGGATTTACAGAACTAAGGCTTCCCAACACTGAGTTGGCTTCTGTTCATTAACCGTGTTAACAACAACATGATTTTGATCATATTGTGTGCCCCCTAAGAAGAAATTTAAAAAGAAAATGAAATATGAAAAATCACTGAAACTGTTGGATTGAGGCTGCTGTATTGTAAATGTTTCAGAGCCACTCTGATGATACATGCCAAAGACACGTAAATCACACATGCACCTTTTTAAACGGAGGTAAAGTAAAGGAGTATAGTCTCATCTTCAGTACTTCCGCCATACCTACACTGCCTCCTCACTCCCTTAGGAAGTGCAGAAGAGCGAGCTTATCTGCCTCCCTACTTGGTGCCTGAGTTGTGCACCTCCTGCTGTTGTGTGTGAAGGAGAGAGTAGGACAAAGATGTCCGATGAGGGTGACTGGATCAGGACTCTCACCTTCCAATAATCAAATGCTGCCCCTCAATTCCAATGTGCTAGCCATCCAATGATTAACTGGCCTCCAAAGGCTAGCTAAGGAGTACTCAGTATAAAATAAATGCTGTTGGCCAGCAGAACACAGCAATTTTAGCACAGGCCACAATAGCCTTTATGGTTGTCAGTATTCATAAATAACCACAGCTATTTGCCTTCAGCTGGTGCACTCTTACTATAATGCATTTAAACACATAAGAATGGCTATCCTGGGTCAGACCAAAGGTCTATCTAGCCCAGTATCCGGTCTTCCGATAGTGGCCAATGCCAGGTGCCCCAGAGGGAATGAACAGGTAATCATCAAGTGATTCAATGTTATTAATATGGGTGTATATATTTAATGTCTAACTGAATTGCAACACAAATCATGTCCCTATATTTGCACTATTTCAATGACACCTGATGTTATTTTCTCTCTCCTGAAGACAGTAAATGGATAGATCTAGTTGTCTACTACATAAGTGGTCACTAATACAGATTATCAGTCTAGAGCTCCCACTGATGGGAAGCCTTAGCCTCTAGGGCAAGGAAATTTCTCTTGCAAAACATGCAATCGGTTAGTGACTAACACAGCACCCAAGCATTTATTTCTTCATGCTGTATTCATATAATGCCACATATCTGTCATTAGCAGGTGTTTGAGTGGACTGATAGCCAATGAAGAAAATGTTCATTCATTCACTCAAGAAAAGTCTATTCTTCCTATTCACAGAGATGCATTCTTCTAGAGAAACAAATGCCTTTAGGCACTTGCATGTCAATTTCTATCTCCCTAGTGAGCTCCACATATTCATGGCCCTATGCTTTCCACATCAGCGCAATGTGGAGAGAAGCCCAAGCTGGTGGAAAGAGCTGGAGCAAAGAGCAGGTACTCAAAAGTATCCTCTATGCCACAGAACTGTCTCTCCACTCTGCAATCACTTTGTGGTAGCTGAATTCTGTGTGACAGAGCTGTCATCCATTGCTCACTGCGGCATGTTGCCTTCTTAGAAAAGCAGAACTTGGGATAGGAGAAGAACAAGCTTCTGCCTTCTGGAGCAGCAGCAATTTCCCCCCACCCCAGCTAGGGTGGATGGCATAGGGCCAGACAAAGGTAGCACAGCAGATATAAGACTTGTACTGCCAGTGCCAAGGGAGACCTGAGCAGTGGGGAAGTGTAGTCAGGTTGAGATCAGTGAAAGGGCTCTGTTACTGCTATGTTATTCTGTTGAGACATAGGACGATCTACCAAACAAAAAAAAACAAAACAAAACAAAAAATTTTGGCCACAGGAAATAATTAAGAAGTGCTTCTAAAGTACAGTTCATAAGTAATCATCATGGCAAAATATTCTTAAATGTATGCATGCTGGAATGTAACTATGTATGAGACAGTACCTGAAATAGAAGGAAAGCCAGATATTTAAAAGGATAAGTATGTGGTTATTAGGGGCAAATATCACTGCCATGCACTATTTCAGTGCACCCATAAGATGGCACCATTATCATACATTTTGAACAAGTACCGTATATACTCATTTATAAGCTGAATATTTTTGGTAAAAAAGTGACATCAAAGAGCAGAGGTTGGCTTATAAATGGGTCTACACCAAAATCTGATGATTTTAAAAACTCTATGGAATCATTGAATTGAATATCTAATACATTGTCTCTGTTTACCTGGAGCGTCTGCAGCATGGAGCCCCTCAGCTCCCTGTGGCCGCGGTTTACCATTCCCAGCCAATGGGAGCTGCGGGAAGTGGCGTGCCACTTCCCGCAGCTCCCATTGGCTGGGAAATGCAAACCGTGAACACTGGGAGCTGAGGGGCTCTGTGCCTGTGAACGCTCCAGGTAAACAAAACGTCCAGGCCCGCTAGCGGCTTACCATAATGGGCTAGGAGCCAGAGTTTGTCAACCCCTGAAATATAAGGTCGGCTTATGAAAGGGTCATACAGTTTTTGATATTTTTACTGAACCATTTTGGGGGGTTGGCTTATAAATGAACAGGTTAATGAATGAGTATATAAGGTAAGTTTATTTGCTAAAGAATGTGTTAGGGCTGAAAAATAAATGGTTGATTATTTGGCTTTAATGGTGGTTGACCAATGTGGAAGGATTAGAGACAGTTTTTATTAAATTACCTGAACCAGCTACTAAATCTATTCATTTTTCTGATACAGTAAATATAAAATAGGTCCTTCCACAAAGCACATGTACATCATGTAACAACAAATACTTGGGGAAGAGACAAGGTGGGTGACCTTGTCTTTCTCACCGACAGAGTTGGTCCAAGAAAACATATTACACCTCATCCACCTTGTCTCTCTAATATCTGGGACTGACACAGCTACAACAACACTGCATATAACAAATACTTGTAACTTCACCTTTTGTAGGTAGAAGGGGAAAGATGACCCCATTATAAACAATATTCCACAGTCTACATACCAACTCCTTGGACTAATGCCTGAGAAAAGAGACAGGCTTTTCACTGTGCCCTGCAAGCCAGTATAATCTGTCTCTGTCCAGACCCCCATGGAAGCAATTCCCAGAGAAGATGACCCTCACCCTAGAACTCCCTGCCACTGGAGACTGGGCTCAAGCACCTCAGCCAACTGCACTTGCTCTAGCAGAACATCATGATAAATTTCTTTGTCTTTGGACCAATTCTGATTCAGTGTAATTCCACTGCAGTTTCTCCTGATTTAAACCAGCATGGGAGGCTATTTTACTCAGGTTACATTTTATTACTACACCTCTACCCCGATATAACAGGAATTCTCATATAACGCAGAAAAGCAGCGCTCTGGGGAAGTGCTCGAGGCCAAAGCAAGTTTGATATAACACGGCTTCAGCTATAACACGATAAGATTTTTTGGCTCCTGAGGACAGCGTTATATCGGGGTAGAAGTGTATTTACAATTGTCAGAGTTGCATAAACAAACTAAAAGGCTGTGTATTCCTCCTCACATTTCATCTTAGAACTTTTTTTAAAAAAATTTTTAGGATCTCTGCCCTTCTACTTTTGGGCTTGGCAGTTTAAAATCAGAAAGAGAACAAATACATAGATACTGTATTTTCTAATGTGAGCTAGCCATTTAGATCTCTGTCTCTCTAGATCTACATTTTCCCTTTTGGAGCTATTCAGTATGGTATTCTGCAATTAGGCAGTTTTCAAGTATTCACTCGAAGTACATTACATGCTTTTTAAAATGTTTAGTTGAAGATGAGCCAGTATACTAATATCTTTTGTCTTTGTCTAGTGGCTCAATTAAAATTCAAAAAATTCTTCACAGTGTAGTTATTAAATAAAGACACTTCCTGAACTGGACCTTTTTGATAAACTTGTAATTAATAATTACACTTTTCCTTATGGGGAATAAAAATTCCTCCATCTGGCTGTAGCAGGATTAGGGATTACACAGTTAAAATTGTGAGTTAATTTTAGTACTCGTGGAAGAAAAAACTGATCGTGCTTGTCTGCGACAGGAACTATATAGGCAAACATTGCATAACCCTATCGTCACATTTCTGCCAACACTTTCCATGTTTGTCTCAATAAAGCACTAATAGTTTACTCAGGTTATTTTGTATTTGTAACAGCTATTCCAATTAATATCACACCATTATTTCAAAATTGGTTTTAATGAGTAAAGTTAACAAGTGGTGTTTTGGGGAGATAGTATTTGCTTTAAAAGAGAAGTAATGTGAGTAAACTGGAGAAAACTAGTTATATTGGATGAGAAAACAACAATGGTGAGCTGTTAGTTCTGCTGCTTATCATACCTGTGGGTTGCCTATGAAATCACAAGGACAGAGCAAGGATAACATCTAAATGAAACAATCTTAAAATGGTATAACAAAAGCAGCTGCAAAATATATAATAAGAAATACAGATCTCAGGTTGGTCTAATGTTAATTATGTTTTAGCTTTAAAGGAATAGCTATTTTTAAATGATTTGTCCTTTTGTACTGCAAGTCTGCATGTGTTAGAAAATTCACTCCATACAAATAAAAACTGAAGAAAAATGTGCTGAAGAAAAGAAATCACAATTTTATATTGAAGTGTTTTACGTATATCGTTAAGTTTAAATAGTAAGAACAATGAGGGATTTCTGCATACTTACACATGCATGTAGGGGCCATGAAGAAACACAAAACAGATAAAATCCCATGGGCTATTGAGCTAGGTATCTGAATAACAGGGTGACATCCTATATTCTTTGTAATGCACAAGTTCATACTAGATGATCAGAACAGTCCCGACAGATCCCAGATTAAAATCTATGAACTATAAAGCTATCCTTAATCTATAGAAACACTTTCAGCACATAGTCCACCATAAACGTTGTTTAATTAAAATCACACCGAAAGGCAACAGGTTCTTACCTTTGATATCTAAAACTAATGTTGGTTTCATTTTGCTATGGATCCTGCCATCAGGATTAACACACCAATATTGCTTGTCTTCATTCTTCTTGAGTGATAGGCCTAGTTTAGAGCCAGGAGTTATAAGGTTTCCTACAATTGTCAAGCAGCAATCCTCAGCCATCTGTATCATTGAAGAGACAACAGCAGTTAGTCAAGGGGCCTTGTTTCTACAGCTACCCTAATATCTGTACCCCAGGTTTTCTCGTCATGGACGGAGGGCATAGGCAGGAGATTGTGGTTCTTGTCATCACTCTTCCTCTGTTGGTAATGGAAAGGGTTTCACCCACATTCGACTCTAGGCTCCTTATTTTCCCAATGATCCGCTTTCTGATGGCAGCCTCCATTGTGATCCTTTTCTTTTTACTACAGAGGACTAGCAAAACAGATTCATTTGAGAGAAACACTGAAGCTGTTTTAGACTAAGCAAAGGGATCTTTGAAAATGGGCTAACACAATTCTTTTTGGGGTATGACCTCTGTAGTTCTCAATTTTTACCAGCCTCTGGGTACAGCAGCACTCTTGCAATATTCCTTCCCCACCTACTACATCACCAGTATTTGCATTACTGGCCACAAGTCAATACTAGGCATTAACAATGCCGAATAGGATACGTTATTTTGTATAAAAAATTATTTCCAATGTTGACTATTACCATAAGACTCCTGTAGATAGCAAATTGCTTAACATGTGGTCCTGACAACATGGATTACAAGCTACTTTTCTTTCAGAAGCTAAGAATAAATTGCAGGTCTTGGAATATATTTACTTCATTCTGTACCTCTGAACTTCTCACTTGTACTCTAATCTAGTAATTTCTCCCTGCTAAACCAGCAAAGATTCAACACTCACACAGAAGTTGCACTAAATCACCATTTCCTTCTCTCTATTCTGCCAGCCAGGGAGTGACTCCGTAAAATACTCCCCTGCTCCCTCCAGCTACCACAGAATGAGTCTTACAGCAACTCACCAGTTGTCACTTAGCTAGCTTGGAAAGTCTTGAGCTGCTTCCTGGATGCCTAGGGCATGGCTCCTTATTGTGACTCAGGGTATAAGGCAACCTGGCTTTACAGGAACTCACAAATAGTCCTAATAGTCTTTTTTTATCCTCCTTTGTTTTTCAATATATACAATGTGTCAGAGCACACTGGCAGTATGGTATAGAGCTTTCATTTGCACTTCTAAAGAGCAATGGCATAACTTAGTCATTATTGCAAGTAATGTAGCCATCCTAAGCTTTTGCTAGTTAAACTACATGACTGTAGTACAGCAAAAGCTGCATTCCCATGAATTCTCTACATGCCATAAGTTTTATTTGGAATAAATCAAATGGGTTGATTATGTTGAAATGAGAGGACTGAGAACACCCATCCATAGCCATATTGCAACACTGCTCAAGTAGTAATATCTTCAGTTTGAGACAGAACTACCATCATGAGGAAAATATTTTGCACGTGATGTTGTTAAAACTGTTAGCTCACTTGGCCTCATTTTTACAGTCTACATAATTCCTTTTTATGAGAGCGTCTATTCTGTGCATGTCCAAACACTACCTCTGTTAATTGAAAAGAGGAAGATTTGCCCCTCAAGCATAATTAACAGAGAGTTATGGAGAGAAATTGCTCCCTTTACAAAATGGCTCTATTGAATTTATACAACCTTATGAAATAGGTGACATGATTCTTTGCACTCAAGCAGATTCACCATATTAAATTAATTTGATTCACTTAAGACCCCAATTCCTGCACAGACTAATGCATGTTTTACTTTATGCAGTATGAGTAATGCCACTGACCTCGATGGCACTACTTATAATGCACCAAGTTAAGCACATGTTTAAGTCTGCAGAGGGATCAAGGCCTTAGTCAGAAGCCAAAGTCTATAGCAATAATTTGCATCAGCAAGAAGATTTTTAGGGCTTTGCCATTTCATCTTACTGGAATGCCAAATACCTTAACTCCCGAGTGTAACCTTCAACACAATAACTGTCCAAATACTGACTTCTGCAAACAATTTTAATAAGGGTGTAGTTCAGTGGATCTCAAACCTTTTTTACCGGCAACCCCATTCACATCGCAAGCCTCTGACTGCAACCCCCCTCCCCAACAAATTAAGCATTCTTTTTAATATATTTAACACCGTTATAAATGCTGGAGGCATGTGGGGTTTGGGGTGGAGGTTGACAACTCACGACCCCACATGTAATGACCTCACAACCCCCTGAGGGGTCTCGACCCCCAGTTTGAGAACCCCTGGTATAGTTGAAAAGGGAAATTATCAGGAAGGTCCATATTTTAAAAGCTTTCCCTGTTTTGATATTTTAATTGACATTTTTATGGAGGGAGAAAGAGGACACAGATAGAGGGAAAACAATGCATAAAGACATCATATTATGGACTCAATTGTATGTCTGACTCGAATGTTCTTCAACAAGCAGAAACACCCAGATCAAACATGTTGGACTCAAATATCCAATGTGTTTTAACTCAGTTAAAGAAAAACAGAATATACTCTTATTTGTGACCATCAGCTGATACACTGTTTGTTATAAGATATTTATATCATCCCAAAAGAGAATGAGCTTAAGGAAAAGAAATAAAAATTATGTTTCAGCTGAACTAGAGAAGAGTGAGACATGGCGAAGAAAGAAGAAAGGAAGACAGAACAGAAGTAAATTTTGGAAAGTCAAAAGTACATGGTGTGTTTGTTTCACAAACTAAACTAAACTAACATTCAATGGGAACTTTTTAATACAAAATATTTTTAAATGAAACAAAGATTCTATGTTTCTGTCAAGCCTGAAAAGGATTCTGAATCACAAAATCTTATCAGATGTAAAGATTGTCTTCAAGAAACATCAGTCTGGATGCTTAAAAACAATGAAGTTTAAACCTCACCCTGCATTTAATGAATCCGTCTTGATAAACCCAGATCTGGTCATCTGATCTACTATCTTCTGTAACCCGTATTCTGAGAAGACTCAAATCATCCACATTTCCATCAGCTGACATGAACTTTCCAGTTTCCTTGTTATGAAGTCTGAAGTATACACGTTTCTATGAAAACAACATAGCTCTTTAGCTACACTCTTGAATGCAGGAACACATAGTGCTTCTGGTTAACCTCAGAGTAACCACTACTCAGTGGTACAGTTGGGGCCTTTGTCCCTTAGACTTGATTTCCTCTGAGGACATTTTAAAAAAGAAAATTTCTAAGGAAAACCAGATTCTGAAAGTTCTCTATCTGCGTCAGTACCTTAGATAGAGCAATCAAAATGCATTTATCCTCACTCTGCATAATGCTAAGCAGTTCAGGAGCAGGCCTGAAAAGGACAGCTCTAGGAGAGGGAGCCAATACATTCATTATAGGTAACAGGCACTTCTTTAATTTCTAGCCCAGTTCTAGTAATTCAAAACATAAGTGATTCATGAACTACAGAAAGTTATTTCTCAATAAAAACTGGTTCAATATTCACTACTGATGTTAGGACATGACAGGATAGTCTAAGCATGAGAATCTAAGCAGTTATGGCACTTGCCCTCAAATTAGCGAATACTTCTAAAAAAACATGACAGTACTCTATACATTATATTCACAAGTCAAATTGTGCATTTAAGAGTTTATAATATAAACAGAGAATGGATTTGTTTTTTGTTTTAATATCAACACAAATGAAAGTGCCTCTGGTTGAAGTATCCAAGAAACTAACAGCTTCATTTCCCAAATTTCTGAGACTAGTACATGATAGCACAGATATCAGAATGCTTGTGACCAGTGGGAAGTTAAGAATCTTGACTGGTTGTTGTAATTCAGTCAAAGTAAGTTGCTCAAAAATAACATATTTAGTTTAATGTGTGCATGGTAGACAATTCAGACTTTGGGAGGTAGTACTGTGAAGCCAAATGGCACAATCAGCATCAGCATTACTGAAGATAAAATTCTGAAGCGAACCTCCTTCCATGTTTGCTATTTCTGCTGTTTAATGTTACCTTTGACTGTGCAGTACCAGAAACAATTACTGACTATCAGATAAGCTTGGCAATAAAAAATACAGAAAGTCTATAAAGAGGATCTCATGCAAACTGTCAGGCCCCAAAGTAGACCACAGCCTCTCTCACCTGTAATAAAGGTCGTAGAGAACCTATCTGGTGACAGCCACTTAATTTACGCCAGTCTGGGATTTCATTTGGTGACAACAACATCTGGCGCCCTCTGTAATTACTGTATTCATAGATTATCCACCTGAAAAAAACAAAATATACTTTCATGTTTATTAACTGTCAAGCATCATCTGTATTAAAGTCAATTAAATACTGCTTCTGAAATTGTAAGAAGTGATATTTTAGATATAAATTTGTGTCACAAAAAAGTAGTGCTTAAGTTAGTTGGGCTAACTACCAGGACCATATTTCTTTTTAAGTGGTCTCCAAAATAATATAATTATCTCATTTCGAGCATTAGTAGATTTGTGCTCAAATTTTAAAATATTTTCATTTATAAATCACACACCAAAAAGAAATAAAGCATTTTCATAGGTTAGAGAGAGCATGAAGTATAATATTTTTATGTATAATGGCGCCATTTCAGGAAACACCCAGTGTGGTCAACCAAAATGGGTGTGTAAATATGCTGCAAAAGCAGTCATGTTTTTACTGGCTTGCAGGGACTCCCTATCAACAACACATGCAGATGAGAACTGCTAGCAGAGGGCTTTGGGTTAAATAGGGACAACTGCACTACGGGGGGAGTTGTACGCACGAACACACGCGCCTGTCACCTATGTCCTATCTTAGGATGTCCCTCTCCAGGATTTTTATTTTTTATTGGCAGGGGAAAGGTGGAAAGTAGGATAGTGCCAGGATTGGGATGGAAAAGTTCAGCCTGGCACTCTACACAATGTGCACAGATTTTCTGGCAGCCTTATATTTGCAGTATCCTGCCAGAATTTGCCCCTTTCGCTGCAAAAATACTGTATCAGACAAAACAGCATGTGTGAATGCGTTCAGTATTTTGTATTACTCTGAAATGGGCCAGAGTGCAGGGCAGTTGTCTAGTTCCCTTTTATGTACACAATTCCCTGCACTCTGATTAGGTGGGAGCATGAGATAGACATACATTTTCAATAACCTTACAGTGATTACATAGATTTCTCTGTACCATCTGCCTGAAAATCTCTCTCCTGTGACTGGCTCCTCAGTAGTCCTCCATGACATGCCTACAATAAATGTGGTCGCTGCCTTAATTTCTAAACTCCTCCCCAGCCCATCACTCATCTACCCCTAGATCATTTAATTTTAAAATGAATCACTCTGATGCCTGGTCTACACTAGGAGTTTCCATCGGTATAGCTACGTCTCTCAAGGTGTGAAAAATCCACAGCCTGAGAGAGGTAGCTATACCAACCTAACTCCCGGTGTAAATAGCGCTAAGTCAATGGAAGAATTCTTCTGTCCATCTAGCTGCCATCTCTCAGGGAGATGGATTACCTATGCCAGGAGGAGAACCTCCCATCGGCATAGGTAGTGTCTGTACAGAAGCACTACAGCATCTGTAACGTTTCAAGTGTAGACATAACCTTTCCTGGGGAAAAGGAAGGCTATGCCTCTGTTCCAGGGGCAAGAAGGAGCAGGGGGAGGGAGACAGAGAAACCTGGCATTGGTGGGAAGGAGGTTCAGCAGCTGACACAGCCATTTATACAATGTATGGCATCTGGATAGGAAACGCGGAAGGCTGTGAACATGCAAAACAAAGGGATTTAAGTAATAGATTAGGGAGCACACATATAATCGAGGGCACACTTCCACTAACTGAACCACCACCACAGCTTAGCCAAGAAACATCGACCTTTGGCCTCAGACTATGTCTTGTAAACAGAAAATGAGAAATAACAAAATCGATCCATTCTGGTTGGTTGAGGAATGGAATTAGCCAATCAAAGTGCAAGTACTTGAATATTTGCACAAAGAAATGACTGTCAGTTTGTTATGGAAATCTCACCCCTCAACTAGCCATAATTAAGGGAGTTGCATAACAGACATGAGTGTCAAGTTATGGGTCTAAAACTATACAGTACCTATTGGCTCGGAGAGACTGAGCCAATTTCTTTTCAATATAATAATGAGGTACCTTCAAGTGATCTTTTAAACAAAAAGAACACCTGCTCCTGTCCTTAGGACTTGCCTACACACAGAAGTTGTACTACTTTTAAACTATCCTGGTCCAATTATGAATAGAGGCAGTAGGCTGGGTGTGCTTCCCAAGCTATCTACTGCCTGAGATTACTTCCTGTCTTTTTCATAACATGAGATAGTGCTGGACCAAGATGTTTCCCTTGTCAACCTTAAAGGCCCAGTGCACCGTATTACAGTTACAGTGTAGTCCAGAGTCAGACACACTTAATGATCTGTGGATACACAGCGATGCCACAATCTGCTAGCTAGATGGAGGTAAAGACTTGCGGTGAGAGCTGGTTGGAAAAGCTTTGATGGAACTACTCTCCAGAGAATGCAGTTCCAAAGTTGTAACACGTTGCAAAATTGTGTCAATGTTATTCATTATATTATATATCAGAAAATATAAAATAAGGCATAAGAGAAACAAAAAACATTTCAATAGACCTGAAATGAATCCCCTCCCCGCAAAGAAATGCACAGGCTTAGTTTCTAAAACAAAGACAAACGTCAAAATCCTTTGTTACATGGAATTCCTATCCTCTGTACAGCTCTACTTATAACCTTTAATTTCTAACCTCTACTCAGTGGGCTAAAGAAAAATCCCTACTAGCTCAGTCAGATGAGGGTGACTGAAGAAGATTGACCTAAACCATCTAGTTGAGGGCAGTAATGAACAAACCACAAGCTGCGCTACCAGAGTTTGCATTTAAATAGTTGTTTTTTAAGCTAAAATCATAAAGAAACCAAAAAAAAAACCAAAACAAAAAAAAAACCACAAAGAAGAGATTCACATTTTGGAAAAAGCGATTCACTGAATCAAAAAAATTACAACTAATTGTATGTTTTAGGCGAGTAATTTGGAGGTGGCATTAACATTAGGACAGGCACTAGAGGAGTAGTCTAATTGTAGTGATCACTTTCAGACATCAAAGGATGACTTTTCAAATCACCTCACACCACCTTCTAATTTTGTGTGCGTGCAAATTTTGCACATACAATTATCTGTGTGTGTTAAATTAGAAAACTCAATTTTTTTAAAATGACCTAAGCGTTTTACCTTAAACTGACTAAAGAAATGAAATTCATAACTGAAGAGCTGGATCCTACTACTGCTAAAATCAATGGGCGTTTTGCCACCAAGTTCACTAGAAGCAGGCTAATAATAAAAGTTGTCATTTGTCTTTACCTTATCCATAGTGCCTAGAGAATACTGTAAAGGCCAAAAGTTTAACTGGGTTAAAAAAAGAATTAGATACATTCATGGAGGGTAGGTCCATCAATAGCTATTTGCCAAGATGGTCAGGGACACAATCCTATGCTCTGAGTGTCCCTAAACCTCTGACTGCCAGAAGCTGGGAATGGATAAAAGGGGATGGATCACTGGACAAATTGCCCTGTTCTGTTCATTCCCTTTGAAGCATCTAACACTGGCCACTGTCAGAAGATAGGATACTGGACTAGATGGACCATTGGTCTGACCCAGTATGGCTGTTTTTGTGTTCTTATATCAATATTTTATATGAACTTAAGGCCTGCTTTTTACAGTGTGCAGAGCACCAGTCCAACATAGTCATCTTGTAGTAAGTAGGCCCCAAGACTCTCTCGGTTCAGTAAACAGAAATGAGATTAACAATGTATTGCAGAGTAATACTCCAATGAGATATCACTTATCTTCTATTACAAGTATTTTTTGCATATTTAATATTTAATTTTCAGAGAAGCAAAAAGAAATTGTTACTTACATGCCACCAAAAACTTGAACAGAAGCTATTCGAGGATTGTATCCTAGAAACTGGAGATTTAAGACTTCTGTAGTAAACTCCATTTTCTTCCCCTTGAAACCTTTCTTTTCAAAGAGGGCTATGCTTGGCTCAGAAAGCTCCTATGTTAAAAGAAAGGGTCCTATTTAATACATGCACATGACTCCAGAACATTAAGCCACAAAGACTCTTTGCACTCTTTTGCTTAAAGATCTGAAGATCAGAAATTCCACAACCATTCTTCCTCACTGGCAGCAGCTTACTAAAAAAAACCTCAACCCTCACACAACCCATGCACACACTTTTTGCATGCAATAGACAAGTTCTTGTGACAACGTATATGCACAAATTTGTATGTTGCTATGCACACATCACAATTATACTTTCAAACAAATTTTAATTAAACTCATTGGATCGATCAGTTGAAAATCACTGGGGAATTCTGATTTTTAAACCCACAAGAAAAAGCAGCTTTAAAATGATCTTGAAGGACTAAAATGTTGATAGAATCCCCAGCTCTCCCCATGATGAACTGTCACTTGAGTGAAGCAGTAGTTTCTCACACCCCGCCCCCCCACCTGTCTTGTTTTTAATTCTTCTCATAGAACATGATGCTTTTAAATTATTCACTGGACTAAATCCTCAAGATTAATGTTTCTGGGATCAATTCATGGCATTCACCCCTTTCCACACAGTTGTGCTCCGGAAACTAAACTTTGGGGAAGTTATATTATATATCTAGCCCTTTTGATTGCAGGGAAAACTTCAAAAATACAACTAGAGTGTAAACCACAACAGTGAGAACTGCCTGTGTCTGCAGATAGCTGAAACAATAGCTTTGCCCCATTCATTTCAAACAGTGCCCTGTGAACTCCGTGTTTTCATGGTTTCTCATGACTCAGGAACAGCCACAATTGCAACCCCCCCCCACCATATAACAGCAAGCAGGTCAGCTGTAAGTTTTTTAATCTATCACTCTTACTTTATTGTGTGTACAAAATTGGCACCCAAATCCACGATAGTTTACACATGTACACATATCTAGATATGTCACCGAGTTACTAATTAAAAACTATCTAACAGCACCTAATTGTGTTTACACACTTCACAGCAGAAGATGACATAGTCCCTTGCCCTAAAGAGCTTACAAGGTCAGAGATGACACTGGAGGAGCATGAGAAGATGGCTAGGATTTACTAATCAACGATGCATTATTCAGAAGATGCTAGTGCACAGCATGATGGAGCAAAGATGTTTTTGGATAAATAACTTTACTGACCTACAGGGAAATTTTCAAGAATATCTATAGGATTTAAGAACACAGGACTCAGTGGCTTTCAAAGAGGACTGTGCTCCAAAATCTCTTAGATGCTTTGAAAATTGGCCTCTTATTTCTTGTACGTGTCTCATTAGGCGGCCTGATGCATTAGGTGCTACGTGTGTAGAAGCTGCAGGTGAAAAAGTGTAGAGATGGTTATGGGAGAAGCAGGCAAATGGGGTATTGAAACGAACTGTGATCATTGGAAGCGTGGCAAAAAAATTTGACCAGAAAACTAAATACCTGAAATAGAAATCTTAAAGCTTTGCAGAACTATGAAAACGAGCTTTACACAAACACATTTTTGTCTGTTGCTTTTTACTCCATATATTGGTTTGCCATAACACAGATACTATCAGGTAGAAAACTGATTGTCTTGCCCAGCTCATCATCTCATCAAATGAGTTAACCTCTATGGAGAAATAAGCAGCAGTGTATGGAAGCAAATAATTGGCATGGAATTGCTTTATACTTATCTGCTAAGCCTCACATGACCTCTGGTAGAAAAACCTTAGTGGTGTTTATGAATTTTAACAATCAATGGCTGCCATTTGTTTGTTTTGTTAACAGAACACCACTTTCTCCTTCACAAAGTACAAATTTTCCAAGAGTGAGCTGATCCTTCTATGGTCGAAACAAGCATATCAAATACAATGATAGCTTATGAATAAAAGCTCTCTACAGATTAGACTATTTTAATTAAAAGGTTGAGAACAACCATTATGGATGTCCAGGCCAACTCTTTCTTTATTTTTAACAGTATCTGCATCAGCAGCATGGCAATGGAGTGCAGAAAGTATGGCACACCTGGGGGAGGCTCTTTTCCTGAGTTTATATTGTACCTCCAAAGGCACCATAGGGACTAGTAATGACAACTAATACTGGTTCTCTTTAGAGCAGTAACAATATTGTCAAAGAGTTATGTGAGTATTATAATAGCCAAACCCAATGAAAAGGAGCAACAGTTTACTTTTTCTCTTCTAAAAATAGTACAAACAGCTGGTAGTAGTAGATCTAGCCTATCATTGGATTCTTGACTACATTTTGTTTAAATTTATGTCAGCTTTAAAATGTATTTGTATGATTCTGCAAATGATCTATTGCAATGATCTATTATAGGGCTGAGTAAACTCCATAACTGACCTATTAAAGGGCAATGAGTGCAAATTAAAATTACATTTTATTTCTCATTTGCTATTAAAATGTTATTTCCTATTTGCTGGCACCAGAATAATACTTTAAAAAGCTTATAAATTCCATATTGACATAAAGATATAGAATTCTGATTTTTGAAAACATAAGGTGTTGAACCTTCTTTGGAAGAAGGAACCGAGTGAGTGAACAGGAATGGAATTTTCATGATTATGACAACTGAATTTTATAATTAATTTAGTTCTTCTGAAGTTGCATGGTTGAATTCCACTTTTTACGCACATACAGCATGGACAACAGCAGGGAAGCTTCTCCACAATTCCCCACCAATATACTTGAACCCTAACTTGGAGATGAACAGCAGCAAAAAGTAGCAATTCAGTTGCTCTGCTTATGGCATCCTCAACTCCTTTACAACGACTGCTATCAGTAATGATGGCAGTTTTTGGTTCATGCTCCGAGACCAACAAACTCATTACACATAGGTACTGAATAGTAACAACTTGTCCCTGTACCACTTGTACTTCACTGTCCTTTATATGGTTGCAAAAATGAGAAGTTAAATACTCCTATGTGTGTATTTATTCAGTTATCCTTACAATGTTTATAACACGTAGAGATTTAAGTCTTGTTTGGGGTGGACATCCCATTGCAGACAGATTAGAATAGGTTCCTTCTTCTAACACATACTGATTACCAGAGAAATCTTCTTTATCATATGCAATCCAACTGCAGGAAGAGAAGGAAAAATCTGATAACTAAAGTATTCCACACATAACCAAAGTTCTGTCAGTGGTTCCCAATATTCCTTAACATGTAAACAATCATTTTAATCACTCTTTGAAATATTTTAGCAGAAATAAGCTACTGAGAGAAACATGAAAAACTTCAGAGGTATTGGAGAGTTAAAAATTCACATGATGAATTACAAAACTTTTTTTCTTCCACTTAACTCCACAGTTGGTATGTAAAACTGGATCCTTCATCAATTTCCAATTTCAGAAAGTTGTAATATTTTTATTTTAAAAAATTTACCATTTCAGTGATTTTGCAATAATCATAATTCCATGCTTACCTGCCACCCAAAACTTTTGAAGACTTTGTAGCAAATGAATCGTCAATATAATTGGTATTTTTCTCAAATATTTGGCAGTTACCTTTGAATTCTGGCTCTGAAAATAGCTGGACCTTTAAAATGATAATGTATATATTAAAAGGATATTGTATAATAATGCATTCAGCACCCTTTAACTAGATAAGTCAAACATTACTTTCATCCATGGTTATATTCAAATGAATTAAAAAACCCAGAACCCTTCAGTTTTGCAACATTAACATATTCTATTATCCACGAGTTACATTTCTGAAAGATTGCCAGGTAACCAGACTGAAAATTACTTTCTGCAGTAAAACATTCAGTAACATACAAAACAATTCAACAATTACTAGTAAACAGAGATAGACTGTTTAAATATCTGCCAGAGTAGATTTTTAAAACTTCCTTGTAAGGCAAGATGGTAAATGGTCTATCAAACTTATCTGTCCTGGTTCTTTAATCAGTTTAATCTTGAAAATACATTTTCCCTTTCTCATCCATATCATATGACCTGATTTCTCAGAATATAAAAGTGTTGTATGAACTTTGTAAGGCACTCAGATACCATGATGATGGGTGTGGTATAAATTCCCAGATTAGACAGATAGTATTTGTACTGCTTGGGCTGTAGTTGTGTCACTTACATTACAAACCCCTTTATCTTGCTTAAAATTTCACCCTAGGCTGAAAGCCATACACTCATTTGTTTTTGTTTTTTTCATATTCATTACTTTAGGAGGACAGTTGATTCAATAATTAAACGTGTGAATAAATTTGGCATAATTATTATTATAAGGATGATTTCTGTGTGACTACGTTTAATTATTGAATCAACTGTCCTCCTAAAGTAATGAATATGAAAAAAACAAAAACAAATTAAGCAAAGGAGTCAGGAAATGCAGAGTTAATACAGCATTTCCTGATTTCTGTGAACTTAATGCAGCGTTAATATTCAGAAATTAACACAGTTTCTTCTCGTGGATTCAGCACTCACCAAGTTAAAACTTGAAAAGACAAATAGAAGTGAATGAAAAAGTGGGGGTTAAATAGAAACCCCTTCTATCCATAAATAAAGTATAATGTTAGCTAATATTGCTTGTTGAACATAGAAGAGGCAGTAGGTAATGTGCCTGATCAGTCTTAACTCTTCCTTTGCTACTTGTGTGTTTCAACTTTTTTCAGCATCCTGAAAATATGTATTGAAAATAGCTTGATGGATTAGTACTCTCATCCACAATTTTGCAACCTCCAAATTGTTCTCAAATTATGTGCTCAGTGGAGTTACACAGATGTAGCAGACCATAATCTGAGGGTAATGAGATTAGAAATAGCCCTGAATTTAGAATTCAGTTAACAGCTCTGTTGATGGTGTGCAAGCTACAGGTGAAATTTCCTGTTGTGGAAAATCTCTACATGCCTGGAATATCATGTACAACAGAATATGTCCCCAAACAAACCTTAGGTCCAGTGTTTCTTTTTTCACTTAAGAATCTGTTTAGATGTATATAATATGCAGGTGTAGACACTTTTTCAAGAATATGCATGGGGCTGCGGCAATAAACAGCCTTGAGGTATTTCTTTCCTCAAAAGCTACAGGCAGCTGTATTCAGCAAGGCTTTGGCAAGGCACAATATCAGTTAAGGATGCAAATCATGTTAAACAAGGCTTTTCCCCCCAAAGGCTCAGAACTTTGTGCTATATTTACCATTTAGGCTGAACTTTTTCAAGTTCCATGTGTGCATGATTTTTTTTTATATTATTATTATTATTATTATTATTATTATTATTAAAGGAACGATGAAAACATACACTCTTCCCATTGTAAAAAAAAATAAATCTAAAATCTGTATTCTCACTAAACAGATAAGTATCCTCTGCATACTCAGAGTCATATCTCCTTGCATCAGTGACAAAAAGTAAGATTGTACTACTCTTCAAACCATAATAGCCCTATAGATTTAAGAGAGAAAGTGATCTAGATTCTCTTGTAGCTTGCACACCATCAACAGAGCTGTTAACTGAATTCTAAATTCAGGGCTATTTCTAATCTCATTACCCTCAGATTATGGTCTGCTACATCTGTGTAACTCCACTGAGCACATAATTTGAGAACAATTTGGAGGTTGCAAAATTGTGGATGAGGGTACTAATCCATCAAGCTATTTTCAATACATATTTTCAGGATGCTGAAAAAAGTTGAAACACACAAGTAGCAAAGGAAGAGTTAAGACTGATCAGGCACATTACATACTGCCTCTTCTATGCTCAACAAGCAATATGCTAACATTATACTTTATTTATGGATAGAAGGGGTTTCTATTTAACCCCCACTTTTTCATTCACTTCTAATATTTGTCTTTTCAAGTTTTAACTTGGTGGGTGCTGAATCCACGAGAAGAAACTGTGTTAATTTCTGAATATTAACGCTGCATTAAGTTCACAGAAATCAGGAAATGCTGTATTAACTCTGCATTTCCTGACTCCTTTGCTTAATTTTTAAACATTTGATATTGCACCAATAATTCCTTTGCTCCTGAAGTTTTTAAATGCTTGAGGGTCAGGAAACTGAACAAACAGCAGCAGGGTGGACAAGAGGATGGGGAAAGCTAAAGCAGAGATGGGGAGGTAAAGATAAATGGAGTCACAGAACATCAACTACTCCCATAAAAAGGAACACACTGACACAAAACTATTAGTATTGGTATTTACTGAACATTACAGGTTTTCTTGAATTTGACAGGATGTAGTAAACACCACTCCATTCAATTATTTTGGCATCTTAGGCATTTGCTCAAGAATGACTGCTTTTAAAAAAGGTATATACATTATACACCCTAGAATATATTTGTTTTACAAATTTAGAGAAGGGTCTTACCTTGAATTTCCCCATTTGGCTATTGATGGTATCCTAAAAAGTTTGGAGAAAAAAAAAAGATATAAAGAGTGATGAAATAATGCAAAAGCATTCAAAACCTTACAGCTTTAAGAACCTAAGCAAATCTAAATTTCATTAGAAAACAGGAGAAATAGCTACCATCATTTTGGCAGAAATGTATGAAATGTAATAATACAAAAGGTTTCCTTACCGCCACTATGGGCTGAACTGAAGAGATCTTACTATTCTTGCCTCCCCAGGCCTCAGCGCTGGGATACAGTCCTTTATCAAGGATGTACTGTTCTCCTGTAAAGTCAGGATTCTCATAGACTACCCACCTGAATAAACAGATATCAAAAAAAATTTTCAATACACTGGTGAATATTTATTATTGTCTTAATGTAAGTTTTAAGAACATAAGAACGGCTATACTGGGTCAGACTAAAGGTCCATCTAGCCCAGTATCCTGTCTTCTGACAGTGGTCAATGCCAAGTGCTTCAGAGAAATGAACAGAACAGGTAGTCATCAAGTGATCCAAGAAACAGTTAATGTTACTGATATTTCCAAAGGGTAAATGTATGCCTAGAACACTATTAAAACACAAAATTAAAGAAATAATACATTGCCTCATCAGTTTTAGCCCCACCCCCCAGTACCCTGAGGTGCTCAGCCCCTCCTGCTACCACAGGTTTCACTGACAGTGGTGGGTGTTCAGCACTTTGCAAGCAGCACTCGGAAACTTAAATATGGGGACCTGATTTTGAATCAGGCAACTCAAAAGAGCCATATATGGTTTGCACTTCAAAAATCTATAGTAATAACAGTCATGCTTTCGCACCATGGATACTGTTAATGTATTAAGATTTGGGGGAAAACAAAAAACAGAAGAAATTTCAACACTCTCTTCAAACTAGCTACTGCAAGCCACATGAAGCTCTATGTATTTTATCTGGCAAGATGCTCATTTGTTTGGTCCCTGATCACAGAGAATATTTTGAGCTGTTTCAAATCTAAAGCTTTTGTTACTACTTCTATAATTTTTATTTATTACCTTAGCTTATTTATTTCTTAGCTCTTCTCTTGTAAAATGTGAGGATGTTTGGAAACAAATTTTTGCATGATGAACAAAGCATTAAGGATACTCTGCTACAATAACATATTATGCATTTCATAAAAAATGAACCTGTTTGAAAAGGATTTTTTTTATGTGACATTGCACCTAAACAAAAATATTTGGCTCATTTACAAAGAAGTCTGTTAAGGTAAAGCGTCCTTCCTGCTGGGAAATATGCCACCAAAGGGAAGGACTTTTCCCCCACAAAACTAAATGAAATATCTTAACAGATTCAAAGGTTTTAAGGCTGCATGGGATCATGATGAGTTCAACCATATGCATAGAAAAGATGACAGAATTTCTACATCAAGCCCCTAACTTCTAGTTCAGCAAGAACATATGTTTTAGAAAGACATCCAAACTTGATTTTAAAGAATTCAAGTGATGGGGAATCTACCATATCCCCAAGTAAGTTGTTCTGGTGCTTAATTACTCTCACTGATAAAAATGTGCAACTTATTTGTTATCTGAATATATTTAGCTTCATTTAATGTTGTTATACATTTGCCTGCAACATAAGGAGCCTCTCCTATTAGATGTCTCCCCATGATCTAAGTACTTTCCGCTCTTTACCTTCTCTTTGCTATAAGCTAGATAGATGGAATTTTTTTAGTCTCTCTCTATGTCAGGTTTTGCAGACTTCAAATAATTTTTTTACTTTTTCCTGAACCTTTTCCCATTTGTCAATATCGCTTTCTAAAGTGCAGAGACCAGAACTGGATACAATATTCGAGTAACAGTCTAACTAAAACTGTATGGAGGGATAATAACAACATTGCCCTACTTCTATCAATATCCTCTCTTGCTTATACATCCCAAAATTGCATTTGCTCTCTCTTAGCCATCTCATCACACTGAGTTCATGCATTGAAATCTACTTATAGGTAAGACTCTCCTCCCCAAGAATTTTACCATTTCCCAATGTTCAGAACAGCCATTTTCATACCATAATGCGTTACAATAATATGGAATTTTCATTTTATTTCACTGTAAATCAACTTTCACTACATGCAAGAAGTTCACCGGCAGAGGACACCTCTGTACTTAAGAACAGATTCTATTGACAAGGCCATTATTCAAAGCACAAGGAGCCGGATTCTCAGCAGCTGTAAAGTGGGACAGCTCCACTAACTTCAATTAAATGAAGTTGATTTATATCAACTGAGAATCTGACATGAGACGTACAACATTCATTAAAATACATAAAACTGGTACTCGAGCTTGGAATGATTTGTCCACAGTGAACACATTCTTATAATCCTTCATGTTACCTCTCCTTCTGACTCATGTATAAATGAGTCTTTTAACATGTTATTCACTAATAATTTAAGGCATATTCCAGGACACAGACTCAAGTCATTTTAAAACTACTTAATCAAAGTGACATAGGTATGTATGGTAAACTAACAACAAAAGTTAAAAATGTTCGAAGTGTGCATACTAAATCATTAGGTCACATATGCCAGAGCTTTGAAAATGAAACTGCCTTTCAATTACACACACATCTGGGTATCACTACACTTCATGAATAATCCTAACAATTTTTTTTTAAAATGACCTCAAATTATATTTCAATTATTTCAAACTACATTTACTACCTGAAAATAAATATTTGTGATATTAAATTTAAGTGAGAGTGTTAATACTTGCCAGATCCCCCTTGAGTATCTCTCTCCATACTATGCAACACCACTATCTCCATCCTCCACCTGTTTAAAGAGGGCTGTATGCTTCAGCACATCAGAGGGTAGCACTACTCTGGTATCACATGAAGTATCCAAGAACCATAGTCCTAATTCAAAAAAGCATCCCTATTCAAAGTAGCATTTTATCATATGCATAAAGTTAAGCATATACTTAAGTCCCAATGAAGTCAATGAGACTTGAGCAAATAAGTAAGGTGCTGTCCTTAACAGGAGAGGACTTATGCATGTGCTTAAGTGGTTTTCTGAATCAGGGCCCATTTGTGGCTTTACAAACCAAAACCAATACCTTTAAGATCACTCAGAAATCAGCTGGAAGCCAGTGCAAACAGCTGCATGGGAGTAACATGCTAATCACTGAAAGTACTTCTACAACCATACTTTTGTGGCCAACGGATGATCTAAAAGAACGATTATGGATAACTGAATGATAATTGTGGATACTTTGGACAGCTCAGGATTAGGTCCTATGTCCCTACAACAGTCTGTAATAAAAACCACTTCTCAGTAGAACTAACCACTTCTTAAGCCTTCTGAAAGTTCATTTTATTCCGTAAAGAAGGTCAGATCCACACTGTACACCAATTACAAGAAAATTAGGAAAAGGTAGTCAAATTAAAAGCAGCACAGCATAGTTAACAAATGTTTATGGGAACTGGGACTGGGGGAGTTTTTGCCTAAATTAAACAAAGGACCAGAACCAAATTCACTCTTGGTTAAAGACTCAAGGTCAAGTTTAATCCAATTAACATTTGTATTTTGCAAAATAAGTTAATATGATTATTTCTTAAAACAAATAGTGATTGAGCTTGACGAGTAAAAACTAAGCAGGAATTCAGAAACACTGTATACTAAAAGAAGCTTCTTGTGAGTATCTGTTTAAACTTGTTTTATGGGTGTGTTACCTTTTGCCAATATAAATGCTTCCATTTTCTGCCAGTTGAAAAGATGCCAACATGGAAGTAGATATCAATGCTGACTTAAGAAAGCAAAGTGGCTCTTTTAGTTTATAAAGGTATTCCTTTTTTCAAATGACAAAATAATTATTTCCTGGATTTTCTAACAAACTATGCTGGGATAGTTCCTGGAAAATTTCCGAAGAATGAAACTAGTAATGATTTGTTGTAAAATATGCCGTAAATGGTGACATTTTATTCCAATTTGTTTACAATACAATATATGCAAAAGTGAAAGTAATCCTCAGAAACAACCATGTAGTGTTTGAAAATAGTATAGCAAAAAATACATATTTAATTCTTGAAAAAAAAGTCATGGAATTGTTCACATCTTTGTTAAAAATTTACATTTTAATCTAAAAAGATATCAGATGAATGACTTAAAAATTTAATAACAAACCATTACTGCATCTATGCCATACCAGCCTATTTAATGGTATTTTGCAGTCTAAATAGCTCAGAGAATTGCTAATTGATAATGACTGCACCTTTAAATGGGGGTAAAGGAGTGCTGTCTGCTTGCTGGGGAAGAGGGAATAGCTCTTTACAGCCAGGAGGGGGAGCAAGGAACAGAAGTGGTTGCAAAAGGGGAAGTGGGTCAGTGTGGTGACACTGACTCATCCCCAGAGACCAGAAGGGCCTGGAAGTTCAAAAGGGGCAAGTCTGGCAGAAGCCCCTTTTCCTCAGACCAGGTGGAGCAGCACCCACCCTGCCTCCCCTTGAGGGGGTAAAATACCAGGTTTGGCCAGGACCTGCTGTGGGCTTCGAGCTAGCTGCTTCTTTCTAAGGGGGCTGGGATGGAATTTTTCCCTCACCACCAGATTGGCCTAGGTGTAGCAGGGGGTTTTCACCATCCCCATAGCCGGTTCCAGGGGGACTTTGTTAGGGTGAGTAGGAAAGTTAGGCTATGATGTTGCAAGTCATTACAGAAGTGTGGGGAAGATGTCTAGTGCAGATGCTCCACGGGAAAGGGACAGAGTGACCACATAAATGGCTTGGTAAAGGACTTTAAAAGGAGATGTTTGTTAAAGGAGTGGAATGGGAGAGGGGAGTTAAGGGGTCCCATGTCTGGTATGGCAGGGAGCCAACCCCTTCTCTTATAGTCCACCTTAACCCTCATTGGGGGAGAAATGGTAAGGTCCCAGCAATGGAATGGCTGAAGAACAAGGAAGGAAAAAGATGGGGGCTGGCAGAAGCCCCCAAGGTAGATAGTGGATGAACACAGAGCTACCTGCACTGTACCCTTTTATCTGCCAGGTAGTCCCAGACATCAAATAATAGAGTTGTGGCCTGATTAAAATTATATCAATTGTTTCCTGACATTCTCTCGGTATAGCTGGACAATGGGGTCTTTGGTTACAGATTCAAATTTGGAAGGGGTTCTTGACCGAAAGCTGTTACCATTTACTGTCCGTTCAGTGGCCTATGTGAAATGAAATGGTAGCTTTGCATTTTTAGTGGGCAAACGTTCCTATCTTTGCAATTGACACCTTAGTCTGCTGTCTCAACAAAAATATTAAGGATTAAATTGGCCTGGAGACTGAACAGCACACTCTTCAGTTAAATGGTGTGGTTTTTCCAGGTTTTCAGATCTCAGGCAAATGAGTAAAAGTGTGTGGAGCTTGTACTGCCGCTGCCCAGCTGCAACAGTTCTCTGGGGTAGGACAAGTTGACTTTCCAAAGCAAGTAAATTCAGCAGCTTTCATGGACCCCATATTTCAGCACCTTACACACCACCACCATAAAACAACAGATTTTTTTTTGGCAAGGGAAGAATTACAATTTGTGCTCCCAAATACATACCTAACACTTTACAGAACAAATATGGCTTGGTTTACTGAACGTTATTTTTTATAAACATTTCTGCAATGTCCCTCTGAAAAATTAATACTTTAGCAGTTTAAAGAATCCTGTGGACACCATATATCCTATATGAAAAAATATGAAACACTACAAAAATAGTATGATAGTCCTTTGGTAAGAGTCCATGCTACCTGAATTAACTGTTCGTTAGTAGGAAGCATTTATTTAAAAGAACGGAACATGCAGGGGAGAGATTGCAGGAGGAGGTGGCAGCAACTAGACACGATAAAAAAAATTAACTTATAGCTGTCCCTGCCAACCCATAATCCTTCACTTCAAGTCTTCACATCTGAGGTCAACAATATTTTTCCCCAATAAAATATGAGTAATAAAAATGGTCAGAAGCTAAAAATCAGGAGTCCCTTCTTTACTGTAACAGAGATCAGACTTGCTGTCCCAATGGTTGTGTAGAAGCTGAGATAGGAGGTTTTCACCCTTCTCCAGGTTACGGTGGAAGGAGACTGCCTCCCATCTTACTTCCCTGTGTACACAAGAGTACAAAAGGCGCTCAGTGGATGCAAAGACTGCCGTTTAAAAAGGGCTGCCTTAGCAACAATGTTTGCAGCTAAGTCAGTGAGTATGAACCTGCAGCCCTTACTTCTGCAAAACTCGCACTGAAATATCAAAAGGAGTTCTGCCTTCATAAAGACAGTGCAGGGTGAGGTTTAGGGTGGGGTCATTCTATGAGAGTTAGCTAAACGTTGTGGAGGGAGAATCAAGCACCAATGTGTCTGAAATTCCTTCAGTGCTATCACTCACATTAATTCTGTGCATCTTGGAACAAGCTGCCTAACACTTGCCTGTCTTTCAAAACAAACTGCTGTAGAAAATACTAGTCCTAGCAAGGGTTTAGCCTGAAGGCCTCATCACAGAGCAATTATATCTTCAGAGGAAACTTTGGTTCAAAGTATCATTCTGTACTAGCAAAAAAGAAAAAAAGCACAAAATAAAAATTGTATTAGGATTTATTTTATTCTCACTTAGCAACTAAAATCAAAATATTTTACTTAAGATATCAAAATGGATTTAACCCTCCCTACAGTCACATGTAATCAGACTGAGTACAAGGATGTTTAGAATTTGTCATGCTACTTGGGCTCAGAAGCCTCATGAGGAAAATCCTCCCTGTAGCGAGCCCCAGAGAAAAATAAACGGAAAAGGTGAGGAAAAGTAGCAACTCAGTAAAGTAAGCTAGAGTCGGGCTTTTACATATGCCATTGGAAGTACCACATGCTTTCTAAATCTTCAAGCATGCATTCACTAACAGATGACTTAGCTACTAGTCTCATTTTAGTGACAATATAAGATGAACTCATTATGTAGCATCACAAAATTAAGTTGAGTCCTCTAAGGACTATATGAATATGTTTGATAAGGATTCATAATAATTTGAATTGCAAGTAGATAAATTTATCTTATGTGTACCATAAAGAAAAACAAAATCCAAACTGAACAGGATATTTCCCAACAAAAATAAAATATTCACTATGAAAAAGTATCCTGTTCCAAAGATGTCCTAAAAACCACAAATCTATCATGGCCTACATCACAACCTCACACAAATACCTTCCAAGTATTTATCCTCATAACACATCTGTGAACTTGGCAAATATTATCCCCCATTTTTCAGATAGGAAACTGAGGGACAAAGTGATTACACAATTTGCCTCAGGTAAAATACATGAAATTTTGATCAGAATAGCAAGTTAGTCCCAGAGCAATTCTGCTGTATAACAGCTTAAATTCTACAACGGCATCCTATTATGTATTCTCTGATGAACAGCTAATTTACAGACATTCATCATTTGCAAATCAATAGGCCAGTGTTTCCTAAGAACATTCCCTCTTGTTATAGGAAGAAAATACATTTCATAGTACAGTTATTTACAAACAGCCACATTCTTCTTTGTTCTGTGCAATCACAGATAGGGAATTATATTCATATAAGGATTTCTTCACAGATATTAAAAGCAGAGAGCAGTAAAACATTAAATTATTTGCTAATTTATTTGAAAAAGAATCACTAACAAGGAAAAATGCAATTAAGAATATCACTTACACTCCACTTAAAACATGTATGGATTGTGTCCTCAGTCCATATCCAGTGTCTCTTAAATTGGAAATAATTCCTAATACATTAATACTGGAACCTTTAGTCCCAAAGTCTTTTTCACTGTACATTATCATGTGTGGGTTTGTGAAATCCTGTTGAAGCAAACAAAATAAAGGAAAATGTAATAAAACGTTTCACTGCATTCAAGTAGCAAATATTAGATCTTCTTGGAACTTACACCTAGAATAGGACGCAGCGACTGAAGCTCTTCACTGTAACCACCCCAATCTTTCCATTCCTGGTACGTGCCTTCTTCCAGCAAATACTGATGACCTGCAAATCCTGGTTTCTCGTAAGCAACCCAACTAAATATTGGATGGGGGAAAAAAGAACATGAGAATGGAACCTTGCCACTAAGCACAGAGCTGAATTTATCCCATAATTCTTCAAAACAACAATACTGAGCTAAGACAGGTTAATTTTTTTAAAAATAAGGAATTCCTGAACTTTGGCCCCGTTGAAAGGAAGCTGTCTTTTTAATCAACCCAGACGGAAAAGAGATAAGTGAGATAAAATCTGAATAAAATACAACCTTTTCCTAGGATAGATGAAATGAGGAGCATTAGATTCAAAGTCACCACAGGGTGACTGTTTGCTTGGCACACCAGAGAGGGAGGCTCCCTTGTTCTCAGGGTGTACATGTGCAGTACTTAGCATAGGTTAGAGAAGCCGGTGGTGCTGCTCTAATCTACACCGGCTGGCGGAGTGCATGCTCTAGCAATTGCTTCCTTTTTACTTATGATGGAAATGAGGTAAGGTGGCAGCACAGGTGCTCAGGGTGCCAGCCCTGCACTGGCCAAGAGCTCCCCACACCAGGGGAAATCTCAGCAAGCCAGATCTGGCTGCTTTGTGATGAGAGCGCGTCACTAGAGGTCTAGAATGCACCACAGAATCTGGTTATTTGCACTGATCTAACCCAATGAAATAGCTATGAGGACGAAGACAGCAACTGTATATTGCATCTTCTTATCTAGTGCAATTTCCGACACTATGGTGTTATTATTTGCACCAGCCTTTCCTTCATTCTGCAATTAGAACTGTTTGTGGCATTTTCCTCTACTTACACTCCTTCCAACACTTTTATGGACCCCACCGATATAAGTGGCAGTGTCTTATTTTCTCCAAATTCTTCTTTTTGCTTTTCTTCCTCAATAAGAGTGAGTATTTCTGATTCCAGTTTCATGCATTTCCCTTCGAAAAACGGCTTCTCGTAAATTACTACCTTTAGCAAAGATGAAATAAAGTGGCAGTTACTGAAAAAGTGCATTAGTTACAAGTTTTGACAGCAGATTGACTTTAGGTGCATAGCACAAAATAAACGAAGGATCAGACTATGAAACTAATCAGTGAGTTTGTATACTGGCTCAGGGGTCTGCCCTAATATTTATTATCCAGTCACTGTAAAAGTGTACACTGTGCCATCATACACATAATTAGTGACTGGTAATCAGATATGACAAAAGTTGCAGTATCACTGTGTTTCAGCACCATGCATGCACAGCCCAGCCACCATACCAGTACTCATGACATCACCACGGTAAATGAGTGTGGGGGTGTTTGGTTGTCACATTTAAAAGAGCTGGTCTCATAGTGATTAAATTAAATGTAATATATCAACTGGTTTTTACCTTTGGTTCTTCAATGGATTCAACTTTGCGGCCACCCTAAAAAAAAATTACAAAAATAAAAATAACTTGTTTGTAATAAATTTACATATGTATAACTATTTTACAAAAAAACAGTCTTCTTTAAGATGACTTTTTTCAAAGTCCACAATATCAAAGTCAAGAAGATAAAACACTGATGGGTGCAATTAAGAATAAGAGTCCAAAGACCTATAAATAGCACTGCATACTACTTTGAAAAAGTCATTAAATATGATGTTTTATAGTTTATTTTTGTGAATCCTGCAGAGTCTTGTGCCACTAATGTTATTGTTAACATACTAGCTCTAATCATTTTACCATTTTCAAGGGTCTCAGGGACCTAATGTATGCTTCCTTCTTCTCCCAAAATGATAAGTTAGCATATTCGCCAGGCTCCAACATTAAAGGGATTCCCTGGAAACCAGGTTCTTCAAAAATTAGCCATCTAGATTAAGATGAAAAAAAGTTAAATAGTTCAGTGTTTCTCAATTACAATAAACACCAATGTCATGCTCATACGGTATCTTACAACAGAGGCCATTACCCATTAAAAGAAAGTAAATACAGGACCACATTTATCATCATGCCACCAGCCTGAGAACAGATATGTTAGTGCACACTTCCGTGACTGTGCAGTCTAGTCTGGTCTGCTCTGGTCTTCTCCTGTCGACATAGCTACTACCTCTCGGGAAGGTGGATTAACTATGCTAACAGCAGAGCTCTCTCCCATCACTGTAGAAGCATCTTCATGTAAATGCTACAGGGATGTAGCTGTACCAGTGCAACTGTACTGATGCAGCATTTTAAGTGTAGACCTGCCCTCCCAATGGTTCTGTGCTTGTTTGCAGGATTAGGGCCTAAGGAATTTTCACAATAGTTAACATATGTTTGGGGATTTGACCCTGTGTTGGGTAACAGGAGTTTCAGACAATGACTGAAGCCTGTATTATTGTCTATTTATTGGAGACATTTTTATATTTAAAAATAGATTTCATGGGTACAGAACTGATTTTTTTAAAGTGAGTTAAAGAAGATCCTCACCAACCTAGAGCCAGATTCAATGCAAATGCTATCCAGCTTTCATGACATATCAGACAACTGCAGATTTGTTTGTTTGTTTTTTGGTTTGGTTGGTTTTATTTTCCTCACTATTAATTAAAAAGTTCAAATAGCTCAGAAATGAGACCCAAGTATTTTCACAATCAGCAGTTTCTTGGTTCCAGGCACAAAGTAGCCTTCCAGAATTTTGACACACAGGACAAGTGCACTGATTAGTGAATGTTTTGTGGCACAGAGGAGTTCTTTCCCAGTAAATGCAAACTGCTGATAACAGAAATTTTGGCTATTTGGCTCTTTATATCTTTCCCAAAGTAGAGTCTCTGCTTTATCACATCCTCTTCAACATTTAGTATAGAAAGAATACAGCACAGATTGACCTTCCTGTTATCCATTATTTGCATTTTTATGAAACCATTAATCACTCTCAGACAGTCTAAATACAAGGTTTACAAGGATGCTTCCCCAAATTAGGTGGTGCATACTTTGATATTTCAATACATTTGCTGAAATATGATTAAAACTCTGGTCTTGCTACGCTGCTGAAAGATCAAAACCATTATACGTCATTATTTAGTAACATGTTTAGGGCACAGCTGGTTCGAAAATGGTCCCTCCCCCCAGGAAAATTTCAACTGTTCAAGGTTTATAGGTCCTATTTTTGTGAACACCAATAACTTTTGGCTAAAAACCATTACGGGAACTGTAGTCCAGTTGGTGAAGGCAGCCTTCACAGCAGAATTCAGGTATGAGGCACAACAATGGCATTTCCAAATAAAAATGTTTTGTTTGGTTTTTTTGATGATAAGTCAAAATTTTGCACAGAAAATTAATTGTTCTTGAGAAAATGCTAATTTAGTTGAAAGCCAGGTTTTCCACCCAAAGCAGTTTTGAGAGGAAATTTTTTATCATAGTTTAACCAGTAAAGTCATGACCCATAAGTGTTACAGATAATAAATAAATCTCTTTAGTTTAGCATCAACTTTGTTTTAGATTCCAGTACTTCATTTGTCCACAGAAGGTACAACATGGGCAGTATTATAAATGTGTGACCACACTTCCCTATCAATGTGTTTCAGTCCTAAAGTCAGAGTTCAGAAACTCAATTCTTGCCTTCTCATTGTGTTTACTGAAGAAACTGAACTTATTGGCAGAAATCTCTCCATATAAGGTTGTCTTTCTTATGTGAAATTGATAATAATTAATATGGAGACCACAGCAGGTGACCCTATTAAAATGGGGTTGCGACCCACTTTTGGGTCCTAACCAACAGTTTGAGAACAGCTGGCTTAGTATTTATATGTAGGATAGCCTTTTAAACAGATAACCTTTTAGTGCAGTGGTTTTCAACACTTTTTCATTTGTGGACTCCTAAGAAAATGTCAGATGGAGGTACGGACCCTTTTGGAAATCTTCGGCATAATCTGCAGACCCACAGGTGTTCACAGACCACAGGTTGAAAACAACTGTTTTAGTGAGTGACCACATCACACTAAGTGACTAGAAGTAAAACTGTATGTTTGCATGTCTGACAGCTATAACCAACAATTTTAAAATAAATTTCTTTTATATCAGTACATACACACACATAAAACTATATACTTACATGCCCCAATGTACTTTTATAGAACAAGTCTTCTGTGTTGTGCCAAATATACCAGTTTCCTCAGTGTCATCAAAAAATGAAGTTACAATTCCCAGCCCTTCTGGTCCTGTATACAGGTCAATTTGGCAAACCCTGTAATCCTGGAAAAACGGTAATTCTGTAATTGTAGCATCATTTTTTATTTCTATTATATAATTTATTGTAACTAAATCAGTTTTTAAAACACTTCTGCTGTTCATAAGCCATTTAGCCTATTCTCTCTCAGTTACCGCTATATGGATGCCTGTAAGTGAAATGTGGTGTGGTTGGTGGTTTTTCCTCTCTCACATTTCTCCGTGTGTTGAAATCTCTCTCAATGATTCTCAAATCTAACTTTTCATTCCTGACTTTTCTGACACCTGTGCAGGCATGCATCTCCCTTGGTCTCTTCTATATTTTGTCTAATTAAATATGAGGATAACACTACAGAGAAAGTTCTTTAATAGAACCCTCATTTTTTTAAAAGCCTATTTACAAATCAAGCATGCCTCCTTTTCCCTTTCAAACATTGTTACAGCTTATAGCCTATTTTAGCAACCTTCAAATGGCAAGACTTCTGAATGATACGTTAACACACACACAATAAGTTGTGTATGCTAATACCATGTACTGAAAACCTACAATTTGTGTGGCTATAGGTATTTGTTAATGCAAATCTGGATTTGTGGGTGTGCACTAGAATGTGTGTAAATTGGGTGCACAAAAAAAAGTGTATGTTAGATCCCATGTACTTACTGAACTTTGGAGATTTTATTTTTAATCAATTTGCAAGGCTTATACTGCATTTTAAATTTCTACTATGTTTTGAGGGATTAAGTAACGATAAATATCAAGGAGTAGGGTTTCCTTTCTCCCCCACCATACTAGTGCTATCAGAGTTGCTACTGCAATACACCACCAATTATTTTATTAACAACCCACAGAATCATTGCATAAGCTCAAATGTGTCTCAAACACCCATAATTTAAGTAATGATATGTTTGGTGAGTTAATAAATCAGTTTCTTGACATCAGAATTATTTATGCCAGTAGAGGAAACAAACTCTGAAAAATATTTAAGAATTGAACAAAAATAGATTATATTACTTGCCTTTACTACATGTTTAATTGAACCAATCACTGCAGGCTTAGCTGAGTTATAGTCATCTTTCTCTTCAGAAGTATTTTCACCCCAAATATTAGTGAGCTCCAGTTCTCCTTCCTCCAGAGGAAAAGAGGGTCCTTCAAAATTTGGTCTCTCATATAGAATCCAGCTAAAGAACAGAAAAGTTTCCCCTTCATACTTTTCATGATGACATTTTAACTAATCATGATTTTCTAAAAGATATGCTCTAGTTCAACAACAGCTATTGGACTTGAAGCAAGAATTAATTCAGAGAAGTCATATGTCCTGGGTTATGCGGGAGATCAGACTAGATTATTCCTTCTGGCCTGATAACTATGATATATTCTCATTAGTATAGAGATTTATACACAATGCTGCCCACACTTTTTAAGTCCAAATGTTGTTTATGTACAAAAATCTTTCCCCCAAAATATAAAACATCGCCCATGAAAAAGTCATTTAGTAAACGTAAAGCAGCCATGAAACCAGGGTGGATAAAAATCCAATGATTTTTTTTTATTTAAACCAGATTTTTAAGGAAAAAACCTATCTAAAGATAATTTTAATTAAGATATATTATAGCTCAAAGATAACTCATCATGGAACAGGGATTACAAATTCTAATTCTATAGTATGAGACAATATATTCATGGATTAGGGACCCAATTTTATTGGGTTCCAGGGGCTTCTGTATAGATTATTTCGGTTAAACTTTCTATCTACCCAATGGGACTCAGTGCTAAATCTAGAACAGGGGTTGGCAACCTTTCAGAAGTGGTGTGCCGAGTCTTCATTTATTCACTCTACTGTAAGATTTTGCATGCCAGTAACACATTTTAACGTTTTTAGAAGGTCTCTTTTTATAAGTCTATTATATATATATATATATATATATATATATATATATATAACTAAACTATTGTTGTATGTAAAGTAAATAAGGTTTTTAAAATGTTTAAGAAGCTTAATTTAAAATTAAATTAAAATACAGAGCTCCCCAGACTGGTGGCCAGGACTGGGGTAGTGTGAGTGCCACTGAAAATCAGCTTGTGTGCCGCCTGCGGCACGCGTGCTATAGGTTGCCTCCCTTGAGCTAGAAGATATAATCAGAAATGCTTAGTTTTGTAGTTGTCAAACTGTGGATTTGTGTCTCCAGAGATAACATGTAAAAATGTTTTTAAATTAACAATATAATATATAGAGGTGAGAAATAACAGACCTCAACCCTATTGTGTCTCTGCAAATTTGTGTATACAGAATAAATCCCTTACCTCTCTCTAAAAGTACAAAGTTTCAAAAAGTTCAATGAACAGAAGATTGTTTGGGGGGGAGGGGGGAATAGATCTGGAGAAGGAGAAGAAGTCTGGAGATAAATGTGAGAAGGGAGGAACAGGCAGTAGAAATACAAGTGAAACTGTTTGAGAAGCATATTCCAGAAGTCTTGAGGTCTTTCTGAGTGTAGCCTTCATTGATTTGAGAACTACCATACCATTCTCTCACTAGAAGTGAAAACCTATAATGGCAGCAGGCCATAAAAGAGACCCAGTTTGCGTCTCATCTGTCTCTGAGTTGTGAAGAATATGTATTAAGGTTATAACAACCAACAAGAATGCACTTTATGTAGAAATCCATGATTAAATTGAGTCTTCCTGATTAGTGATTTAAATCAATTTGATTTAAATTAAGTCCACCCTGCATGAAACATAAGTTTTCTATCATGCTGGGCTGCATTTACCAATTCTCCAATTAATAAAAGCTTCTAATAAAGCATCTTATCTAAGAGAGAGAAATCTGGAGTAGAAACTGTTCATACTTCCCTACCTCTACAATACCATACCCTTAAGCATCAGCTTCCTATTGCAGTCTTGCTTAACTAAGCTATGATATGTGCTATCCTAACACTTACAGTTAAAAACCATGATGCTTTCTATAATTAACTGTTTAATAAAATGTTAATGCAATCTTCAGTCTGTCTTAAATAATCAAATACAAAGAAATGCACATCATACTGTTATGCCCGGGCAAAGCTGAGGCATGAAAACAATGTGATCTTAAATAAATATACTAAATACCAAGACACAACAGGAGTAATAGTTAAGAAAGGACAGAAGCATTAACTTTGAAATTCTTTCCCAAAACAACTGATCAAATGGAGATAGTAAATACACCAAAAGTTGCTGACATGCAAGTTATTGTCCAGTGTTCGTGTTTAATGTTCTTTTAAAAATACAAATACCTACTGGTGGCACTGCAATTTCATTAGAAAGTGCTTGACACTTTTATATTGGTGCAATCTGGAATGGTAAGAATACTTGCTTTAACACAACACTTTCTAGGCTCACACCTAATCCCAGAACTTGTCTGAACCTCTAACTACGTGAAAAGATGCATTTTATTATCAAACTCCTCACAACATCAATTTGGTAATAAAATATAATGAAGCAATAGGATCTGATGGGATATGAAGCTTCTGTTTAATAATGCCACACTTACCATAAGGCATGTTGTGAGGCATGGGGACAAAGGCTGAGTGTCTTCTGTCATCGTGTGTGATGATATAGACAGAGTGGTCATTTACTGAAGTTATTGCAAAAGGATTTAGTTAAGAGAAAAATTTTTTGTAGAGGAAATTCAAAGTGCTTTCTGTTGGGTTTCCAGGACTCCACATCATGGCTACACTATATCACTGTGGTGTAGGTTTTTTTTTTTTTTATGAACAATGAGATAGCATATGCAAAAGTAGTTATGTAGAAAGGGATATCAAAATGAAAAAAGGAGGACTACATGAATTTTATAGAAGCGTTAAACTGCCCAAAGGCTTTTATATTTGGTAAGTAGTCCAATGTGTAAACTAAAGTATGCAAATTAGATTGCTTTTAAACAGGGATTAGTGGTGTAGAAGTTGACAAAAAAAATCTGTAACTTGTGAATTTCACATATGTGACATCAAAAACAGCTACATCTATTAAAGAAGAATTTGTTAATGAAAAAATATTGCATCTTGGCTGTTAGTGTGCCACGTGTCCATCTGGGAAACTTTAAGCAGAGTTTTAACCTCTCACCTATAGTATGACCCCTTGAGGAAACAAAGATTTAAGAGAAATGAACACAGATTTTTAGCTGAAATGATGTCACCATGATCACGCTTTACTATGATAACGCGCCCCCTCTCCCCGAATACTGCAATTTACTCTAGTCAGGCAGACCCTTGCACGCTCCTGGGACCCTACCTGCCTACAGTTAATTCCATGCTACATATCATTGGCCTCAACAGGGCCCTGGTGGGTGTAGAGGTATGCCTTCACGGACATGTAAAGACCCTGTCTATTTTGGATCAGCAATCATGTTTGCTAAAACAGTTGCATATATGGTATAAAACCAGCTCAGGCTAACCCAGTTGGCTGGACAATGGGCACAGTTTAGAAGCCATGTACTAGCTGAGGAAGGGTCTAATATTAGAAAACTGTTTCTTGATTTGGTTTGGCCAAAATACAATGGACAATCAAAATATGGTTAAGTTGACAGAGTTGAAATAGTACTGCAATGGAGTTACAAAGTGGTTCTCCTCCCTTTGTTCCTAGCCTCATGGATATGGGGCAAAATCACAGGGAGAAAAATTCCCATCTTACCATCCTCGGATGACTTTAACTAAAATCACTGATGACAGCACCCAAGAGCTGCAATCCAAAACATCATTAAAAACTTCTATACCATTCTTGTGAGAGTTTGATTCACTATATATCACCATCTGTATTAAAACAAAAACACACCACAGGAGCATTATATATCACCATTTGTAATCTAACAGGAAATAGTAGTCTGTAACAAAAACCAGAAAATATAAACCTTACCTTGCCAGGTCTGGGATTGATTTTATTTTGGCTGTTTCCTGAAAATGCCTGATAGACAGGGGAGAAAAAAATATGAATAGATACTTACTAGAGTGTGTTATTTTTCCATTACAAAACAATCAAATAATTGTGTTCTTATTTGGTATTATTTAAATTGATTTTAATTTTGTTTCAAATTTCTCCTACTGTAGACCACTCTGTCACATGTACACAAATGTGACTAGTTAAAGTGTTGCCTGTGGACCAGGTACCCTTGAAAATCCTGCTGGCCAGCTTTCCAGATTTTCCAAAGGTGTTCTCACAGACCACTTAGAAAATTGAGGTTGTACTGGAATTACAGTAGTATGTGAATTCAATAAAGTGTAAAATGTTTTTTGTATAGAGATACCATGGAAAAAATGCAAGAAAAGCTATTTTTTAAGAAGCATATACAAATATTGGAAAGATTAGATATGCTGACATATAAAAATATACATTTAAAATAATCAGCACAATCAATTTTCTTATGGACATCTTTTAGTTATAAATGTGGATTTATAAAATTACAAGAATGTGACAACACGAGTAGACTAAACAAAAATATGCCAGACAAAACAGTCAAAGTACACTGAGTTAGAAAACATACAATTTTAAAAGCAAACATTTTAAATCAATGTTGAACTAAGTGATAGAGAATATGCAATAAAGCTGTGATTATATATTGTGTTTCTAATAAACAGAAGAAAACATTAACATTTTTATTTATTTATATTGCACTAGTACCTATGGACCAAGACCCCATCATCTTCAGCAGTGGATAAAGAACAAAAAGACATTCCCTGCCCCAAGGAGTTTACAATCTAAGTAAGAGACAACACACCACAGATGGATACCGACAGACTGCAAGTGCAAGGAAACAATGGGACAATGCTGGTGAGCATGACAGACATTGGTCTCAAAACACCAGCTGCCTAATGATGGCTCATTTTTTATAGGCATCATCGTAATGAGTTGAGACTATTACTGCAGGACTGGTTTTCTAGCTTCTGATTAAATTCCAGTCAGCACTTGCCCAGTTTTTTAAGGTAATTGTTTGTTGCTGTCCTTATATTCCTTTCCTTTATGCTGCTTATTAACTTTACTATCAAGCTTAGTCAAGAGAACACGTATAATAGGTCCACTTCATACAAATAAAACAATTGTCTCTTCCTCTCCTAAGGAAGATACAGTAAAAAAAGGCCCCAGTCTTGCAAAGGGAGATGTACGGAGTCCTATGAAATCCACAGAAGTAAGTTTCATCTTTTTGCAGGATCAGGACCCTATGCTTGTCAAAAACATTCCATTTAACCCACGGGCAACAGAATAAACATGGATGGGTAAGTAACCATTGAACTATCTTTAGTCATTGAGCTTCACAATTTATTTTTGAAATCATGCCATTAGAAAAGATCAGAGCACAAGCCCCTTCTCTTCACAGTAAAAGCAGCAAAGAGTCCTGTGGCACCTTATAGATTAACAGACATTTTGGAGCATGAGATTTCGTGGACGAATACCCACTTCGTCACAGTGTAAATCCAAACTACTGCTACACTCAAACTAATCTGCAGTCTTGAAACATTTGACAAAAGTCTCAATTCTGATGAAAAGAACATGAAACCTTAATAGTGCAGGACAGGGCTTTCTGTTTTCTTGAGAAGGAAAAAGAAAAACCAGCCTTCCAAATGTCCCAACCTACTATTAAGCACTGGTGGATACACCAAAGAGAGCAGAAAAATTATTCAGTTTTGAGAAGTACTTCCTGGTTTTCTGTATTCTCCCTCAATTCTATACACCATTTTGAGGGGATTATTAAATTTGGGAGCTCACAGCTCTGCTACTCTCCTTTTTTCCTACCACCTACTGAATGTACTTTGCCTTTTTGATATTGGTGGGGAATATTTTTGAATGTTAAGAGGTCTGTAGATAGGGGGGGATACCAGTGGTTTGAGCATTGGCCTGCTAAACACAGGCTTGCAAGTTCAATCCTTGAGGGGGCCATTTGGGAAACTGTGGTAAAAATCTGGGGATTGGTCCTGCTTTGAGCAGGGGGTTGGACTAGATGACCTCCTGAGGTCCCTTCCAACCCTAACATTCTATGATTCTATAGAAATAGCTGTACATTTATTCATAGTTCAGACAGCAGTAAAGTGAGTTGATCCTAACATGTAGTGCAACAGAACATTACTGAGGGAACAAGTAGGTCTGCCCTTGAATTAACTTTAAAAATCAAGTTAATATTCTGTGTGAATACTTCCCATGAACACCCATTCTGTGAACAGACAAAAGGACTTCAATATCCAGGGTTATTAATCAAGCATCTTTCACCAGGCCATTTTTAAAGTCTCCTTAAAAATTATGACTACTGCCCTAAATACAAGGAGTACAGAGGAAAAGTTAAGGAAGCCTGACCCATTATCTCTGCAGCAGTGAAATGGCCCTGTGTTTTGTTGGGGAGGGAAGCAGTGAATATCAATAGGAAGTGTATGTCTTCAAAAGTCTACAGAACTGGGCAAGAAAACAGAAAGTGTTCTACTGTTCTACAGAAGTAAATCAGAATAAGCTTTATTTTAAAAAAGGGAAACTGAGGATTCCGAACAGAATGTCTAGTGTTTGATTATTATTTATTAAGATTCCTCGGAAAAGGACACATTGTAGAATCATCAATAAGGGCTACACACACAATATAATTTCCACATTTACCCACTCTTCTAAACTCACAATTTATGTACTTCACTACTTGGAAGGAAAAACAAGTCAAATTGTGTGTACTGAAGATAACACGAAAGCTGAAGAACTTTTCCAACCAGTTAGAAGAATTGCAACGTACTCACCTCTCCGTCTAGAAAGCCAGAAGGGATATTTGGTTCATATGAGCTAGACTTTAACAAGCTTGAGAAATTTTTGTCAGTGCTTCCATAGTTTGGCATTTGTGAATTTAGTTGTTCTTTTGCATCTCCTGTTTGGAAATATTTTTCCATGTAATTTGGAACTTTTAAATCTGAAAGAGACTGAATTGCAAAATCAAAATGAAAATTTGTTTTGTGTTTTAGCAGCCAAGCAGTGTTTCATAAGGTTTAATTTTCTGAATTATTTAGTTTTATTACCTCAGAATTTTGAGGCATGTCAAATGGTCTGGCTGCATCAAGTTGTAAAGAAGGCATCCCTGAGGAGTCAGTTGCGAAAGTTGTTGTGATAGTATTTACTGAGGTTACAGAGGGAGTAAACACCTTTCCTTTAACTGTAGATGACAGCAAGCTTGAGAAGACAGCGCTTTTTTCCAGACGGGACCTCTTAATTTCACCATCCGTACTATCCCTGTTCTGCATTTTAAGTTGTAGGGCCGGTGCTAGATCTTGTGTTTTTCCTCTCTTTATTCCCAAACCCAATGTAAATACACTGGGATCAAATACTTTCTCTAAGTTGTCTTCATGAATTGGAGGCATTGCAAAATGGGGTGCAGGGGAATTTGGAAGCTTTGGCCTTTTCTTCTTCTGGGGTATGCAAACTGAGCTGTCTAGATTTTTGATAGTTTCAGTAAACTTTTTCATGTCAGAAGGGGAATCAGAAATACTCTCATCTTTACAAGGAGAAATATTACCAGTGTTACTTGGGCTTTGCTGAGCATTAGTAATATTTTGCTCTAATGTCTCTCTGTTTTCTAAATTGCCTTTGTTAGGCTCCATGTTTGTAGAGATTGGCTCTCTTGTTTCTGTCTTTTTGCCTTCATTTTGTATCTGAAAAAGCACATTCTGCCCCAATTCTGATTCGTTGGAAACTACATCAGATTTTAGGGGACATTTATCATCTTTACAAGGAGATGAGATTTCTATGTTTGATAACAGTATTTTTTTGCCACTGTGGTGGGATTTTGAGCTTGCATTAATTGCTCTATTCGCATTATCTTTTAAGATTTCATTTTTGTTGGAGTCTTGTAAAGAAATTACAGGTAACAAACTGTCTTTATTAATAGTGGTAGGTTCTACACCTGCTTGTCTTAAAGAGCAACCATTAGCATCTGCTTTGCTTGTTTGGTTAAACAGCGATCCTGCAACTTTTCCTTTCTTAAGCTCTGCTGCCTTTTCAACCTCCTCGTTACCTAACGTTCCTACTTGAGAGCCTTCTTCAGGTTTGGCCTTTATTTCTGCTGAGCCTTCTTTCACCCATGATACATTTTCAGGTAACTTCTGGTGATTGTTTTGCTTATTAATTATTTTATCAGTTTGTTCATATTCCTGGGGTTGTTTTCCAAATTTCAGCTTTGCTCTACCAACAAATGTATTTGATACAGTGTTATTTTTCAAAGCAGTGACATCAGAGGGTCGCTGGCGCTGATTAGCACGTTTATTTTCAAACAAGGAAATTTTGTTGGCAATGCTGCTGTTAATTTTATTAACTGGCTTTTCAAGAGAATCGTGTTCATTTTCTAGGTCTTCAAGACTTTTAGGAGCTTTCAAATTCAGTTCTACATTCTTAGGTTTGGCAGGACTGCAAGAAGCACAGTGAAAGTTATTTTGTAATGTATTCTTAAGTTGAATCATTGTACTAATTTAAAAATAAGAAATAAAACACAGATTCATAATAATATATTTTTCCAGTATCAATATTCAGTTTAAGTTACAATATTCCAACAGGATTTCATAAAAAGAAAGGAATAATAAGTGTGCTACCAACAGTAACCCAAAGTCAGGAAAAATGTATTTCACAATGTCAAACATAGGGTTGGACATTTGGCTGGTCCCAAACAAGCTGACTAGTCAAATATTAGTCAATCATCATCAGATATGGTCACATATTTGAAAGCACTGATTTATTATAATATTAACTAAAAAGAGTAAGACTTTATGATCTTTAATAGGCTTAGCTTCAGACAGGTACTTATGCCTAATTACAAAAAACTTTTAACAGAGTTAATTTAATTCGGGAAAAAAATGAGAAACGCAATGAAATGAAGTTCTGAAAAAGGCAAGAATGGTATTATGATGCAATGAAAAAGATAGGCAGACACCTACATCAGGGCATTCTTGCTGGAATATTGGACGATATTTGACCTTGGTCAACTAATACAGTCAACTGATATTATTTGACTAGCTTACCAAACTTAGAAACACACATAAAGTTCCTAACAATATTTCGTAGATAAACACAGTGTATCAGATAGCCAAACACTGCAGAGGATTTCAACTATTTACATATCTCAAAAGTCAAAGTTTAACAGTGGAGACAATTTATTGAATTCTTTTTTATAAGTCAGATACATTTTTAGAGTAAACCGAGGTGGGCTTTTGAAGAATTAATTTATTTCACTATATTCCTTTTTAAACTTGGAATACATTAAAAGCAGCAAAGAATCCTGTGGCACCTTATAGACTAACAGACGTTTTGGAGCATGAGCTTTCGTGGGTGAATACCCACTTCGTCAGATGCATGTAGTGGAAATTTCCAGGGGCAGGTATATATATGCAGGCAAGCTAGAGATAATGAGGTTAGTTCAATCAGGGAGGATGAGGCCCTGTGCTAGCAGTTGAGGTGTGAAAACCAAGGGAGGAGAAACTGGTTTTGTAGTTGGCAAGCACTGCATTTAGCCGTATGGAGTGGAAATCCATCAACCTCATGAAGAAACTTGCACAAATACAGACAGATATCGTCTTCCTTTCCAAATGCAAACGGATGGACATCATACCAAATGGACTAAAGGTAAAAAATCCACTGCTATCTACATACTACACAGACCACAGTGAGAGATTATGCCATACTCTATCAAAGAAACTGAGGAACCACCTGATCAGCATCCTATACAGCAAACAGGAAAACATCAAAAAAGAGCTCTCCAACCTGGAGACTCTCATTAATAACCAAACTTCCATACAAACGGACTTCACTAAAATAAGACAGGAGATCTGCATTACTCACTTCACCTCTCTACAAAGGAAAAAGGACTGTAAGCTGTCTAAACTCCTATCTGCCTCATGGAGCCACAACCGTGGTACCCCCAACCCACCCAGCAATATCGTCAATCTATCCAACTACACACTCAGCCCAGAAGAAAAGTCTGTCCTATCTCGGAGACTCTTTCTGCCCTGCCACCCCCACCAACATGACACAGTTCTGCAGCGATCTGGAAGCCTACTATTGCCGTCTCTGACTCAAAGAATACTTTCAGGACAACACTGAAAAGCGCACTGATACATAAGTACCCTCCCACCAACAGCACAAGAAGAATTCCACATGGACTCCTCCTGAGGGTCGAAATGACAGTCTGGACCTATACATTGAATGCTTCCGCTGACGTGCACAGGCAGAAATTGTGGAAACACAACATCACTTGCCTCATAACCTAAGTCGTGCAGAACGCAATGCCATCCACAGCCTCAGAAACCACCCTGACATTATCATCGAAGAGGCTGATAAAGGAGGTGCTGTTGTCATCATGAACAGGTCTGACTACCAAAAGGAGGCCGCCAGACAACTCTCCAACACCAAATTCTACAGGCCACTTCCCTCAGATCCCACTGAGGAATACACTAAGAAACTGCAACATCTACTCAGGACACTCCCTACACTAACACCGGAACAAATCAACATACCCTTAGAGCCCCGACCAGGGTTATTCTATCTACACCCGAGATCCACAAACCCGGAAATCCTGGACGTCCCATCATCTCGGGCATTGGCACTCTCACTGAAGGACTGTCTGGATATGTGGACACTCTACTCAGACCCTATGCCATCAGCACTCCCAGCTATCTCCGTGACACCACTGATTTCCTGAGGAAACTACAATGCATTGGTGACCTTCCAAAAAACACCATCCTAGCCACCATGGACGTAGAGGCTCTATACACAAACATCCCACACACAGATGGAATACAAGCTGTCAGGAACAGTATCCCTGATGATGCCACAGCACAACTGGCTGCTGAGCTCTGTGCCTTTATCCTCACATACAACTATTTCAAATTTGATGACAATATATATCTCCAGATCAGTGGTACCGCTACGGGCACGCGCATGGCCTCACAATATGCCAATATTTTTATGGCTGACCTGGAACAAGGCTTCCTCGGCTCTCGTCCACTCACGCCCCTTCTCTACCTACACTACATTGATGACATCTTCATCATCTGGACCCATGGGAAGGAGACTCTGGAAAAATTCCACCACGATTTCAACAGCTTCCACCCCACCATCAACCTCAGCCTGGACCATCTACATGGGAGGTCCACTTCCTGGACACCACGGTGCAAATAAGTGATGGTCACATTAACACCACCCTATACCGAAAACCTACTAACCACTATGCCTACCTTCATGCCTCCAGCTTCCATCCCGGGCACATCACACAATCCATTGTCTACAGCCAAGCACTGAGGTACAATCGCATCTGCTCTAACCCCTCAGACAGAGACCAACACGTACAAAATCTCCACCAAGCATTCTCAAAACTACAATACCCGCACGAGGAAATTAGGAAACAGATCAACAGAGCCAGATGTGGACCCAGAAGCCTCCTACTGCAAGACAAACCCAAGAAAGAAACCAACAGGACTCCACTGGCCATCACATACAGTCCCCAGCTAAAACCCCTCCAACGCATCATCAGGGATCTATAACCCATCCTGGACAACGATCCCACACTTTCACAGGCCTTGGGTGGCAGGCCAGTCCTCGCTCACAGGCAACCTGCCAACCTGAAACATATTCTCACCAGCAGCTGCACACCGCACCACAGTAACTCTAGCTCAGGAACCAATCCATGCAACAAACCTCGATGCCAACTCTGCCCACATATCTACACCAGTGACACCATCACAGGACCTAACCAGATCAGCCATACCATCACCGGTTCATTCACCTGCAAGTCCACCAATGTAATATATGCCATCATATGCCAGCAATGCCCCTCTGCTATGTACATCGGCCAAACTGGACAGTCCCTACGGAAAAGGATAAACGGACACAAATCAGATATTAGGAATGGCAATATACAAAAACCTGTAGGAGAACACTTCAACCTTCCTGGTCACACTATAGCAGACCTTAAGGTGGCCATCTTGCAGCAAAAAAATGTCAGGACCAGACTTCAAAGAGAAACTGCTGAGCTTCAGTTCATCTGCAAATTTGACACCATCAGCTCAGGATTAAACAAAGACTGTGAATGGCTTGCCAACTACAAAACCAGTTTCTCCTCCCTTGGTTTTCACACCTCAACTGCTAGAACAGGGCCTCATCCTCCCTGATTGAACTAACCTCATTATCTCTAGCTTGCCTGCATATATATACCTGCCCTTGGAAATTTCCACTACATGCATCTGACGAAGTGGGTATTCACCCACAAAAGCTCATGCTCCAAAATGTCTGTTAGTCTATAAGGTGCCACAAGATTCTTTGCTGCTTTTACAGATCCAGACTAACACGACTACCCCTCTGATACTTGGAATACATTGAAAGAGTTTCATTTTCACCCAACCTTTTTTAAAAATTGAAATCAACCAAAATTATTACTTGATATCCAACATTATATTTTCTGATTTATTTCTCCTGTAAATATACCTGTTAAACTGGGTAGTGAGAAACATTTTCTCACAATTATGAATTTTGTTTGATAATTTACAGTGAAGTCTGAAAAGTTTTGTTAACTTCTGTTTCTAAACGCAAGATGACAAATTTGCAAGACCAGATTCTGAGCTGTGCTTCTTAGGAGGTGCAGCCTGGGTAGTCAGGAGCAATGGCTTTACATCACCTTTCTGACTTCCAAATTCTTGGTTGTTCCAAGGCCCCTTGATTATATTGAACTTTCTCTGGGGCTGGTCTAATTCATGGAAGCTTCACTCAGCTGTCTATGGGCCATCCTGCAGCCCAGAACAGCCAGAGCAGAGTGCTCTGGTCACACTCCATCCAATGCATTCTACATAAGGGACTCCAAAGGAGATGGGATAGGGCTGTTATGCTGGCAAGGAACCTCTTCGCAAAATAGAGGAGGATGGGGAGAGAAGGAATTCCTGGCAGGGCAGGGGAAATAAGTCTGTTTTCAGGTCCTTTTATGCTGCAGGAACAATGTAAACAGGACAGAACACAGTTAAGAATTAGGGCATAAATCTTCAAAACTTGTCAGAGTGGTATATTAAAAGTGTTAACTGACCATTCTCCCCTCAATGATTGTGATCTGTTCCCTAAACATTACAGGGAGTTACATGTATGCACTGATGAGAGAACACATAGTGTGTGTAAACGCACTACGAGAAGTCTGGCAATTGTGGGAGATCACCGATCAGTTCCCAGCAGGCTCTTAAAAAAAAAAAAAAAAAAAAGACAGGTGAAGTCTATACAGTAACTCCTCACTTAACGTTGTAGTTATGTTTCTGAAAAATGCGACTTTAAGTGAAATGATGTTCAGCGAATCCAATTTCCCCATAAGAACTAATCTAAGTGTCGGGAGGGGGGGGTTAGGTTCCAGGGCAGCTTCCTCTACTCTGCAAGCACCGGGGTGGGGGGGCTCAACCCTCAGCCTACCCACTCCACCCCTTCCCCCAAGCCTCCACCCTTAACCCGCCTCTTCTCCCCCCCCACCTCCTCCCCATTTACTTTGCTTGCTATGTCCTGGCTCCTCCCCCCTCCCTTCTAAATGCCGCAAACCAGCTGACTGCCACATTCAGGAGGCAGGGGAGGGAGGAGGCGTGCCGAGTCCTCGCTCCTCCCCCCATCCCTTCTACCTGGGGCAATCAGATGGTTTGCCACGTTCGGGAGGCAGAGGGAGCCTGTGCACCAAGTCCTTGCTCCTCCTCCCTCCCTCCTGCCTCCAAAATGCTGCAAGCCAGCTGATTTTTGCAGGCAGAAGGTGGGGGGTGGAGGGGGAAGGTGCTGATCCATGGTGTCTGCCAGCGGGTGGGAGGCACGGGGGGGCATAGGGAGGCTGCCAGCTGTGGAGAAAGCAGGCAGCCAAACAACGTAACAGTGGAGCATTGCACAACTTTAAATGAGTATTTTCCCTAACTGATCAGCAAAGTAACAACGAAACAATGTTAAGCGGGACGACTTTAAGTGAGGAGTTACTGTACATGATCAGTTGGCATAGAATACTATCCACTAAATTGAATAGGAATTGACATAGGTGGGAGTACAAATGAGTTTATGTGGACAGCCTATATAGCACAGCAAATGCCATCTCTTTTGTAAGACGTCCCTCCATCAACACAGGCATACTGATGACAGAAACTTGTTCAAATATGATCACAACTAGAAGGTACATAAATTTCTTCACTGTAGACTCAGACTTTAAGCCCAGAAGGGACCATCGTGATCATCTAGTCTGCCCTCCTGCTCAATGCAGTCCACAGAACCTCACCCACCCACTCCTGTAATAGACCTCTAATCTCTGGTTGAGTTACTGAGTCCTCAAATCATGATTTAAAAACTTAAAATTACAGAGAATCTGCCATTTAAACTTGTTTTAAACCTGCAAGTCACCAATGCCCCATGCTGTACAGGAAGGTAAAAGCCCCACAGGGTCCCTGCCAATCTGACCCAGGGGAAAATTCCTTCCTGAACCGAAATATGGCAATCAGCCAGAGCCTGAGCATGTGGGCAAAACCCACCAGAAAGATACCTGGGTTAGAATTCTCTGTAGTAACTCAGAGCCCTCCCCATCTAGTGTCCCATCACCGGCTGATGGAAATATTTGCTACTAGCAGTAGAAGGCTGCCTACATGCCATTGTAGGTAGTCTCATCATAGGGATGATGGGGGTGGGGATAGTTCAGTGGTTTGAGCATGGGCCTGCTAAACTCACGGTTGCGAGTTCAATCCTTGAGGGGACCATTTAGGGATTTGGGAATTTAGTTGGGGATTGGTCCTGCTTTGAGTAGGGGGTTGAACTAGATGACCTCCTGAGATCCCTTCCAACCCTAATAATCTATGATCCTCTCCACAAATTTATCAAGCTCAGTCTTAAAGCCAGTTAGGTGTTTTGCCCCCACTGTTCCGCTTGGAAAACTGTTCCAGAAGTTCATTCCTCTGATGGTTAGAAACTTTCATCTAATTTCAAGCCTAAACTTGTTGATGGCCAGTTTATATCTATTTATTCTGGCACTTAACTTAACTTAAATAACCCCGCTCCCTCGCTATTTATCCCTTTGATGTATTTATAGAGAGCAATTATATCTCCCCTTAGCCTTCTTTTGGTTAGGCTAAACAAGCCAAGCTCTTTGAGTCTCCTTTCATAAGGTTTTCCATTCTTCGTATAATCCTAGTAGCCCTAGTAGAACATTTGGCAAGCAGAGAAAAACTGTTAAAACTTAGGGACCATTCTAACTGCCCCCTCGGCAGGCCGTATTTCAGCAAGAACAAACTGAAACCATGAAAACCATGTCTATGGGGCTTGTCTATGCTACAGCACTGCAGTGGTGGCGCTGCTGTAGCGTTTAATGAAGATGCCACCTATGTTGACCGGAGAGGTTTCCCACCAATATAGGGAATCCACCTCCGAGAGGAGACAGCTATGTCAACAGAAGCCCTTATACAGCTTCATAAGCAAGATTCTCCAGATATTTAGGGCTTGTCTACACTGTAAATTAAAAACCTGCCGCTGGCTGGGTCTGTGGGGCTGTTTAATTTCTGTGTAGACTTCTGGGCTCAGGATGCAGTTTGAGCTTTAGGACCCGCCTATCTTGCTGGATCCTAGAGCCTGTGCTTGGACACTGCAATTAAAAAGTCCCACAGCCCAAGTCAGCTGTCACAGGCCAGCCGTGGGTGTCTAACTGCAATATAGACATACTGTTAGACACAGTTTTTTGCTTGCCTATAGCTAGTATTTCTTAAACTTTTGAAAGCTGAGTTCCCATTCAGGAAAAGGAAACCAATTGTGCCCTCACCTCCTGCAATTGTTGTAAGACTAATTTTAATGTATATATCTTCCATGTCTCCCCTTCCCAGCCAGTCCTTCACACTCATCACCCTACACTTTGGGCACTTCTGGTGTAGTGTTCATAATATGATCCTTCCGTTCCTTTTGTACATGCTTTAACAAGCACTCAATTTTAACATTTAAAGTATTATTAAGCAAATCTGAGTTAGCATCCATTGAAATAAACAAGGCAGTTAGCTCCTCACAGGTATAATTGCAGGCTCACTTCAATTCAGGTAAATACCACTGCCTCAGTTAACTTTCAAAATGTGAAGCATGTGTTTCTTCACAGCAACAGGTAGAAACCTCTCTTTTAAAAAACGAAAACAAACTCTGCCAAATAATTAAGAGGTCTGTCAGGGCACCCCACATCTGAACTTTTGAGAACCCATTCCCCCAAAGAGGGATGTTCTGTGCTTTGGGAAATGCTGCCTTAAAACATGAGGCACCAATAAAGGTATCCTTTGTACACCTCTACCCCGCTATAATGCGACCCAATATAACACGGGTTCACATATAGTGCGGTAGCAGCGGGGCTCTGGCAGCGCTTTAAAAGGTCTGGGGCTCCAGCTGCTGCGGGGAGCCCTGGGCCCTTTAAATCACTGCTGGAGCCCTGCTGCTGCTACCCCAGGGCTGCGGCAGCGGAGCTCCGGGGTCGATTTAAAGGGCCTGGAGCTCCCCACGGCTGGAGCCCCAGACTCTTTAAATCACTACTGCAGCCCTGCACCGCCACCCCATTTAACGGCATTTCACCTATAACGTGGTAGGGATTTTTGGCTCCCTATGAACACGTTATATCGGAGTAGAGGTGTATTAAATTGAATAAACAATGCGATACGTAGCAAAGGTAAAAAAACCAAAACACCTGGCTCATTGTTGGTGTGCTTGAAATATATTCTTATGTAGGGAAGAGTGGAAGATAGATCATCCATCTATCATGTAAACCTGCCTCCTATACTCATTCAAGTCTGGCTAATTCATGCAATTCACTAAGCAGTGCAACTCAGCCTGCAATTCACTAAACCTGCAAACTGTTTGCTCACCAAGTGTGAGCAGGTATAATACTTGGTCTACATTAGGAAATTAAGTCGGTATAATTACTTTGCTCAAGGGTGTGAAAAATCCACACCCCTGAGTGATGCAGTTAAACTGACCTAAACCCCCATTTAGACAGCACTAGACTGATGGGAGAATTCTCTTGTCAACCTAGCTACTGCCTCTTGAGAAAGTGGACTACCTACCCTGACAGGAGAAGCCCTCCCATTGACATAAGCAGCGTCTTCTTTGAAGTGCTACAGCAGCACCACTACAGTGTTTTAAGTGTAGACAAGCTCTAAGATAAAACTGGTGGATTCCCCTTTAAAGATGACATACTGTCTACTACGTAGCAGTCAGCTGAAGCAAGCAGTTAGACCTCCCCCAGTTTAGCTATATAAGGAAGGTGACTCAAACAGGCAACATATGGCAAAAATGACAAGCTTCACAAATTACACTGAGGCGAGAACATCAGAGACTGACACAAGCAAAACAAAATTGTGTGATCACAGACCTGGCTAATTTAACAAATGGACACAAATGCAGGCAGCTACAAACCAATGTTTGAACATCACCTGCGATAACTGGGGCCAAGACTTGCATTAAGAATATCAAATAGTTGCAAGCCTCAGGTCTTATGCTTCCTTCAGAGCTACTGTGATGTAGTATCATCCGAAATTTAGCCATAACTTCATTAATGGTAGACTCAGGACACTTGGGCCTCAAATTATAGCACCTTTAAAAAGGTGCTATAATAGAATAAGGAAAGTATCCTAGATTTTAAATATCCATATTTTGTAATGTGTGGAGGTGGATGGGGTGGGGTGAGGGAGGTTAGCTACCCTTGTTTGCCAAAACAATTTAAAAGACAAAAAATACTATCACTATTTGTATGAACTGTCAAATGAAAAAAACAATCCACAAAAGTTTTTGCTATCTGTAATGTTTCTATAGCAGCATTTAACTATTCCCAGATCTTTGTGCATAATGGTGTAAAAGCAAGCATATTTTGGCATTATAAAAAACAACTATATTGCTGAGATTTAGTTTCATTTGATAGGTCAGGGGAAGGTGAATGTGTGAAAATAACTGGGGTTAGTCAAACAGAAAGGGATAAAAAGCAAACATTTTTAAAAAAATATGTCATATCTTATTAACTTTTAAAACTAAAAACACAGCCCTCTGAGCTATGCAAGGTAAATTTCTTCTTCTGTCTAATGTACTGTGTGGGGAAAAAAAGTCTCTTTGTAATGAGACTGCCAATCTTTTTTTCCATTATACAGCAGTTTGATACACACTTAGTTTTACAATTTGCATGTTCTGATTGGAACATTTTCAAATGATGACCTGATGAATCTCATTTGGTATCTTAACTATCTCAGTTGAAGTCAGCTGCTTATATAAAGTGTGACATTCACTTGACAGATGCTGTTACAGTAGTGTATAACTAACAACAGTAGTCAACAATCTCAGTATAAGGCCATGTCTATACTATTGCTTATGTCAGCAAAACATATGTCACTCATGGATATGAAAAAAAAAACAACACACCCTCCTGAGCCACCTATGCCAGTGGTAGTGTGCACAGTGCTGTCGGTGGGAGAGCTTCTCCTGCCAACATAGCTACTGTTGCTCGTTGGGGGTGATTTTATTATGTTGACAGGAGAGCTCTCTCCTGTCAGCATAGAGCAGCTACAGGAGAGATCTTACAGTGGTGCAGCTGCATCGATACAACCATGCCACTGTAAACTTTCTAGTGTAGACACAGCTTAAGAAGCACAAGAGAATCAATCTTGCAGGCTATTGAGCATGTCCTACAAGACACTAAGCACCTTTGATGTCAGTAGAAGTTAATGGGAGTGGCAGGTGTACTATACATCACAAAAATTCGGCCTTAGGTGAGATAGCTCAGGTTATTCATTCAGCAAACCTGAACATTTATCAATTAGTAAGCACACTCATCCCCATCACCAAGTTTCAGTCAACAATAACCAAGACGAGGTGTTTCATTACTCTGCTTTTTAATGTCAGGGTCAAATTCTGACAGTAAGCCTTGTAGGAGATATTTTATTTTTCAACACCTTGAATTCAAATTAAGCATCCATCTAAGCATACATTTTGCTTTTCTATTGCTCTGATACAAGCGTGACTGTCACTTCATAATATAATATGGGACACTGTCAACTTGACTTTTGCTTTTTATACTGACACTTAAAAATTCCACTTTTTGACAGTACAATTTTTAAACAGGACTGTTTTTTCACCTCTCCAGCTGATCTTTGCATGAAAGACCTTTATAAACGAGAAACTAAATGACTATACAGTAGCACACAGTGAAACAGACTACATGCAAAGTTTTCAAAAGCACAAAGAAAAACTGAAAAAATATCATTTTTAGTATTTTTTTAAAGTAATCTTTAAGTGTTACTTGTTACTATGGTCCATACAAAATTTGATAGAAATGCATGATTTTCAAATTCTCAGTGTCATTTATAACTGAGAATAATCTAGATATTTAGATAGATATTTAATAAGTGCTATATGAAAATGGATTGATTTTGTCAAGGTAAAAGCTACAAATGAGCAGTCAAATTAAAGTATAAAATTACTTACAGGCTAACTTTTGTTGTAACTGTAGATCTGGAAACATCCAAACATAAATTTCTCAGCTTTGTGCTATCTAAATCGGAATTTGCTTGTTTTTCGGTGGATTTGCCTATTTCTCCATTCTGAATCCCTTCAGTACGCAAGAGAGCTCTTCCCTCAGAGCTATTTACACGTTTCGCTGCCTTGGGTTCAGTTTTACTTTCAGAAAGCAAAGAAATAGTGTTCTCTGTGTCACTGGGAGAGGAAACTTTGGAGGTCTCTGCTTTGTTTTCACAAGTAGGTGCAGATACCGCTCTCTTTTCCAATGAAGTATTTTTTGTTGTTGGGTTACCTTCTGTTGCTGACATAGGTTGTGTAAACTGCTTTTTCGGTAAAGAATCTTTTACCGGACTCTTCAAACTAGTGGGAGAAATAGGGACTGCATCAGATTGATTCTTTTTAAATGATCTCCTGAAAGGGGATGAAGTTGGGACATGCTGTTTGCTTTTCTCAGATTCGGTTTTAGGCAGTCCCTTGTGGTTAGATCCGATTTTTAAGTCCTGGTTACTCAAGGTAGAAAAGCTCCGTTCAGAAGTTTGTTGAGGAGATTTAATTTTTCTTTCTGAGTTGGTTATCTTTTCTGAAACCACATCAGAAGGAACATCACCAAAAGCAGAATCTTCTTTTGCAGTATTCTCAGTCTGATTTCTCTCTCCATTTAAAGTCTCACTAGATGACTGAGATTTTCTCCTCCTTCCAGATCTCCTAGTAACAGATTTTTTATCCATTGTATCTGTGTCACTCCAAACTTCTCCTGATAGAAAAGTCACAGATTCATTAAAAGGTGTTTCATCTGTTTTACTAAGATAGATATCTAATGTTAGAACTCTAGCAGGATGTCCGTGCTCAGCTGATTTGGATTTCAAACTGTGTGGCAATTCCTTTGATGCTGCATACTCAGGTTGTGCAGATCCTTGCACATTCACTAGTGGTTTATGATTTAATATGTTCTTTTCTAAGTCTTCACTAGATAAATTATTCAAACTTCTGATGAAATCTGGTGTTGTGGAATTAGTAATGTCTACAACAGGCTCTTCTTTTAGTTCTAATGTCTCCACTGTAAGGTCACTTTCAGAGAATGTGTTTTTTATTGTTTCGGTGCTACTGTTCCAATCAGGTGACCTCTCAATATCAGAAAAGACTTCCCTGCCACTCCATGCTGTAATAATATCATGACGCAAAGGTGTTATTTTCTCACAATATTCTTGTGTCTCTGCAAGATCATTGCAACTTCTTTCCTCCTGCACTTGGGGAATTGTACATTCTTCTTTCTTTAGGTCTTCACTATCTAATGATTTCAGGGAAGCTGTATCCTTATAAGGAGAAACTGATTTCCCACTTTTAATATTTGGACTTGTAGAGGGTTCTAGTGAATTTTTGGCATTTTTTCTCCGCCCTGTACTAAACAAATTTCCAAGCTTTCCTAATACCGGTTTCTTTTTGTTCTCTTCTTTGGAAGACTCTGGAGACTGTGTTTTGGACTAAACAAAATCAGGAAGAAAAAAAAAAGTTTGATAATGTGAAGGTATTTCTTCAAACATATTATTAATAAACATTTATATGTTCCAAGAAGTAGCAAAGGGGAACTAAACTGTTTATTGAACAGTAGGTCTTCTTAGAATAGAAATGCTTTACTTTGGTTTTATATATTGTTATACAATTCTTTTCTAATTACACACATCTTGCTTTAATTTTATTGGTAATACAAGTCTCAAATCTTCAAATACTTGTGCACGCACTTTCAGTGTGTTCATCAATGTGAAGACAGGTCCATAGCTTTTTATGTCTGAAGTGATTTATTTCCATAGCAATTTTGCAAAGGAGGTTTAAGTTATTACAGAGGAAAAATATTACCAGCTGTGTTACACTGTGGACCAAAATCTGCCCTCTGTTAAATAGTGCTAGACCATTGAGTTCAATGCACATTAGTATAAGTGACCGAGGGCAGAATTAAACCCTATGAGTTAAATTTTACCCTATAACTTCAAATTAACTTATTTCCTGTTTGACAGGTTATCTAGAGAATACTAGTATATTTACAATATCTGTCAGTAAGTTACAAAGAACATAAACACTTTAAAAAGCAGGAGTAATGCACTGGAAAATCTTCAGCAATCAAAATATAACAAACGTTTTAAATAATATTTCCTGTCTAAAGTGATTAGTGCTATACAAATCAATTTTGTTTGCTGAAAAATTAGAGCAAAACAAACAAAGACCCTTTCACAATATTAACAGTCTAAATCTTTTCACAGTAAATTGTGTACATTTTATTTTTAAACAGACTAATATTTTCTTTATACCTAGCATTGGAAGGATTAGATTTTTATCAGTAAATGTTGATAAACATTTATTTCCCCATACACAAACAAGCTGATGAAAATACTTCCATCAATAATCAAAGTTCACAGATAGCAGTTTTTCTTATTTTTACCTGCTTGAGAAGTTAGATTTAAGGCTATTAAACTTTATAATTAAGACATAAATTGTAAAATATATAAAGTAAATTTTTTGAATCTCAGCTTCTACTGCCAGTAAATAATTGTCTGACCTCCCCCCCTGATTCCCCGTAACTGAAAAATATGGATTAAAATAAAAACAATTCTTAGCACGATTCTGTGCAACTATGAACATTTAAATAAATAAAAATTGAAAAAAATCTTAACAGCATGTCAAAATTATACAAAAAATAGAAATCTGACAAGCCTATTAATAACTAAGTATATATACACTAAGTGAAAAAATGAGGTTGCTCTGTGGCTATACAAAGTGAGATGACAAGCATTGTGAATCACTGTCCCTAAGGGAAACACCTCCTGAAGCATACAGCTCATGTTATTTCTCCCTCCCCACCCTTAGGGGAAAGAGCAGCATCAGAGATTACTAGTGCTAACAACATAATGTTGAAGCCATGGGAGCGCTACACAACTGGAGGATGATCAGCAAAGCTGTAGAACCGAAGCAGGGCTGGAAGCTCACCCACATGTCCCCAAAGGCTAAGCGAGCTGCACAATGCTCCCCTTCCTTACCAACACGCGACCACTGGAGAGAAGGGGCAGCAGGTTTTCAATGCACAAAACGCCCGGCGTGCCCAGGTCTGCGCCCCCACGCGGACTTTAGCCCTGACTGCTGAGTTTACACTGCACAGCATCCGTCCTCTACCACCCCTGCTCGCAGCCAGGTGTGGGTGGGGAGCACACTCATCCCTCAACTATGCCCAGTTCCTTCCCGCCGCTGCTAAGGGCAGGCAAAGCCAGGAGACAGCCGCCTCGCCTGCAGAAATTTGGCTGGCAGCCCCTTACCCCGGCGGCCCGGCCCGGGAACCGGGCAAGCGACTCACAGCGAGAGCTGGGCGGCCCCCAGCACCTCCTTTCTCCAGCAGCCCAAAGGCCGGTGCACCGCGAGGAAGCGCACTCAGCGCAGCAGCCCCGGTCTCACCGCCGGGAAAGCGGCGCCCGGCTAGTTCCCGCGGCAGAGGCGCCAGCTGTCTGAGCTCTCCCGCCAGCCTCCAGCACCAGCCGCTCCGCCTCCTCCTGCCACTCCCGCCCCACAGGTCGGGGGCCCCGGGAGCTGCGGCAGGGCGTGCCCGTGAGGCGGGAGCACTCAGCTAGCCGAGGAGCGGCTGCAAAGGCGCCTTGCGAGGTGCGGAGGCGTGGGTGGGTGCAAAGGGCGCCGTACCTGGGCGCACGGGCAGTGCAAGGGACGCACAGCGGGCGAGACTCAGCCGCCCAGGGCACCAGGGAAAAGGGCAGGGGGGTTGAAAAACGGGAAGGCAGAGAGACGGGGGAGCAGAACGGGAGAAGAGGGAAGCAAGGCGCTCACAAGCGGCAGTTCACAAAGAGGGGAGTTGGAGCTACCAACGCGTGTCTGAACAACTTGAGCGGCTGCTAGAGCAGAGCCGTTTCCCAGCTATCCAGGGCAAAAACCCGCCCCGAGCAAAACCGACAAACTTTGATGCTGAGGGAAAAAAGCCTAGAATGTAAAGTATCCACTCACGCCCTCTACCTCCAACAACAGCTGTAGGAAGCGGCTCTCGTTATAAAACAGGGCTTAAAGACGTCAAAGTGGTTTTGTACAAAGTAAATACCCAGGATGGGGCGTGGATGCACTAAGCAGCATGGTGTTTGGTTAATTATCGTAATGGTTGTTTGACGATCAGCTATTTTACTTTACTAGCTGCAGGCACACTAGGTGGAAAGATCATGTACAGATTCCAGCTCGTTGGGGGTTGGAATAAGTAGATTAGTGTTCTGTCCAGTAGTTTAATGAAAATACAATATGGAACGATTCTGCACTGGTAAATAGGTGGACTGAATAAGGTACTTAGCCTTCAACAATTCTAGCTTTTCAAAATATATTTACTAGCCTGTGTACTAAAACTTGTTTTAGTTAAAATCCTGTTACAAAGCACATTACTTAATTGCAGGCATTGAAACTTGGGCAATGAAGAAACCACAAGGCTACCTAGCAAGAGCTTCAAGCCAAAAGAGGAGAAATGAATTTGTAGAAGTGAATACAGTTCTAGAAAAAAATTACAAAATTTTACTTATAAAGATTGTGGCATTGAAGTGGGGAGGGAGTCAGCACTTAGAGGATAAATTAATAAGTTTGAGAGGCTTTGGATAGTCTGAAAAAAAGCAGAAAACTAAGGGGACATGGAGCAGTCTTGATAGGACTACATAAATTAAATAAAACAAAACAAACCCTCATCAAGACAACTCACGTATAAAGTTAGGTCAGTACATACATGTCTTCAGAATTGCGCCTAAATCATTAGGGCTATGGGTATGACCTGTGTGCAAAACCTCACTCTGAAACACATACAAAATACTGCCTAATAAAGTTTGCTCAAGTACAACCACCCCCAACCCAGACATGAAAAATGAAGAAATCCACATTTATATCAAACATACTGCACAGCAACCAATCCACAATTTAATAGAAAGCCTTGGTTTCAATAAATGTGTCATCCATCAAACTAATAAGAAAACACCCCACCAAATAAACCTTAACTTTGCCGTGCAGTCACCTTGGCCCACATTCTCAAAGGTATTTAAGCATCTAATATTTTTGAGGGTCTGGGCCCTCAATTTACAATCCTCAGTTAAGGATTTTTAGATCATGTCTCTGGTGGTTGGTGTACAGATCTCCCAGTGAGAAGTTTTGAGATGTACCATCCTCCCTTCACCAATCAATAGAACTGAAGCACTTAAATGAATTGGAGAGAAATGGTGGTGATTAGTTGAGTAGCTTCTAACATCACAATAATAATAAATACCTAGATCTTATATAGAGCTTTTCATCATAATATTCCCTAATGACCTGATCTATTGATTTAGCACCACTAAGTATAGCTGTCAGATACAATAAATAAAGTGGGTAATTATGACCTAATTTCTCCAAAGATAGACTACACATGTGTTTTCAATAAGTTATAACTACATGCAAAGAGTGAAGGGCTAGTAACAAACCAGTTGTTGGCCATAGGGAGATAAAAAGGTGAAACACTGAAAATCAAGAAAATTTTAAATGAATGAAGTTTACAAGCAGTTTTACTTGTTAATTCTCTGAAAATTATTATGTACTTAACAAGGAAATGCTGTAAACTTGGAGATGATACATATAGTTGGGATTATGTCTTCCAATATGTATTACTTTGCATTTATCAACATTGAATTTCATCTGCCATTTTGTTGCCCCGTCACCCAGTTTTATGAGGTCCATTTGTAACTCTTCACAGTCTGCTTTGGAGTTAACTAGCTTGAGTAGTTTTGTATCATCTGCAAATTTTGCCACCTCACTGTTTCCCCCCCTTTTCCAGATCATAGTGTCTTTAAAAAGTTTTCATGCAGCTTGCAGGGATTTCACTTTTGGCACTATGCCTTTTAATTTCTGTTTAACCAAATTTTTTGTATAGTTCCCTCTTTTTTGTATAGTTCCCCTTTCTGAAACTAAATGATACTGTGGTATCCTCTTCACCCCCCACCCCCACCCCCAGGGATGTAAAATTTTATTCTGTTATGGTCACTATTACCATTCAGCTATATTTACCTCTTGGACTAGATCCTGTGCTCCACTTAGAACTAAATCATGAATTGCCTCTCCTCTTGTGGGTTCTAGGACTAGGTTCTCCAAGAAGGTGTCAAGAAATTTTGTCCCTACTGTTACCATTCAAAACAGATCTTGGAGTCACTGTCTATAGTTCTCTGAAAACAACCACTCAATGTGCAGCAGCAGACAAAAAAGTGAACATAACATTGGGAATCATTCTGAAAGGGATAGATAATAAGAAAGAATATATCATATTGCCTCTATATAAATCCATGGTACGCCCACATCTTGAATACTGTGTGCAGATCTGGTTGCCCAATCTCAAAAAAGTTATATTGTGGAATTGGAAAAGGGACAGAAAAGGGCAACAAAAATGATTAGGGGTATGGAACAGCTTCCATGTGAGGAGAGATTAGTAAAACTGGGACTTTTCAGGTTGGAAGAGATGACTAACGGGGGATAAGATAGAGGTCTATAAAATGACCAGTGTGGAGAAAGGAAATAGGGAAGTGTTATTTACCCCCCAGGAGCCTGCCTTAGCCCCACTGTACCACCAACTGGACTTTTAATGGCCCAGTCAGTGGCACTGACCAACCTGCCAGGTTCCCTTTTCAACCATGTGTCCCGGTCAAAAACCGGACACCTGGCAACCCTAACTCTGAGTTACATTTTTAAATAGTGCATGTTAAGCCCATAGTTGAGTTTGATTTGCAAGACTACATGTATAAAAACTTAATAGTAGGCAAATCAATTGCAAATCAATTGCACTTCCGAAAAAAATTGCTATGTGCAATTATCTTGCTTAAGTTCTTAATTATACCTTTGACATGCAGTATTTGAAAATCTAGCTTTAATCTCATACTGAAGTTTGAATTTGTTTTATGTCTAGATAAATAGATGCATATACACAAGAAAACTGTTGCTTGATTCTGAAATACATGCCCTGTGCAAATTATACTGAAGTAACAGAGCATGACAATTACACACAGCACTTACAAAAGGCATAAAGACCAGGTTCTTGCCCTGAAGAGCTCATATTTTAACTCACACAAATATAATATGAGGGACAACAGTGTAAATGGAAGAAGACATAAAAGGCCAAGATTTTTAGAAGTGGCTAGTGATTTTGGGTGCACAGCTTGAGACACCATAGAGGAGGCTAATTTACAGAAACTACTGAGTACCCATTCTCTGAAAAACAGGCCTCATTAAGGTGTCTCAGTGCATCAAAAAATCGAGGCACTCAAAATAGTAATTTTTTAAAACCTGGGTCAAAGACAGCATTAGTGTCAAGAAAACCACAGGAAATCTGATGTGTTTTAGGATGCATTTAAGGGTGGGTTGAATATCACACTTCATAAGGAGTGGGAGGCTGTTCCAAGTGTATTGCAAGCATCTTTAAGGTGACGTTCAACTATGAAGACTATATAAAATTGCCACCTCCTTAATCAACAGATCTGCACTTTGTGCATATTCAGTCACAGCTGTTTATATTAATGACAAAAGTACTCCTGATGGCAATGCAGAGCCAATACAGCCAACACCCCAATTCTGCAGAGCACTTACATGTGTTTATCTTGATTTCAGTGGGACTTAAACACATGCTAAAGTGCTTTGCTGAATCCAGGACTACGGGATCAAAGGGATGTTCAACTGAGTTAACGTAATATGATTGACAAACCCTCTTATAGCATGTCCACACTTAGGAAAAAGAGGTATATTTTTACCAGGTATTAGCTAACATGGTAAAATCCAAGTGTGGACAAAACATTTATAGTTTTAACACACTAGCTGGTTGAGGTAAACCCTAAGCTCTACCCTAAAAGTAAACAAATGGAATAAATTGCAAACACTAAATTTGACTTTCACAATTCTTTAAAATTCAATTATTTATGGCTTTATCAGTAACAGGAAAATTTAGGTTTATGATGTCCCTTTAACTCTACTGTAAGCAATTCTAATTATTTAGCAGGAAGCATTTTTAGTTCAGGACAGGATGTTTGGGGTTTTTTGGATACCTTTACCTTTAAATTACAAGTCACAATGCTAACAGCATGTGGGAAACAGAAAGCATCAGAATGGAGTTCCAGCAGCCACTGATGGGAGTCACAGAAGTGGCACTAGATAAATTACAGTGGAATGAGTTGTAAGGTTTTTTTTCTCCTGCTGACGATAGCTCATCTCAATGGATTGGACTCTTCCAGTTGGTAGGCATACTTCCATCTTTTCATGTTCTCTGTATGTATAAATATCTCCTGTCTGTGTGTTCCATTCTATGCATCTGAAGAAGTGAGATGTAGCCCACGAAAGCTTATGCTGAAATAAATTTGTTAGTCTCTAAGGTGCCACAAGTACTCCTGTTCTTTTTGAATTGTAACTGCTGTTCTCTACTCCATTTGTTATAGTGATTGAGATTCAGCTGTTCAGAGGCAGTAGTGCTAGGGTTTGTCAGAACTAAGCAACTACTGCAGCGGTGTGAAGTCTCTACTGGAGAGTGGAAAAATTGACACAGGAGGGATGCAAAAAGAAAAATGGTCTAAGAGAGCGCAATATAAATAAAATAAGAAATCAAAATAGCCAGTATAATGAGGAAAGAATACTAAAAGGAAAAGCGGATAAAGTACAATGCAGAGAGAGGCAATGCAGAATGACAATGTTTGTGGGGTATGGAGAAAACATGGAAAAGCTAATTTAAAACTAAATAAAAAAACAGAAAAGTGGGAAATATAAAAGACAACAAGAATTAGAAACCTGTACTGAACTATTTTTTTAACCAACTATTGCACAAGCAACATTTATAAATGAAAATGAGAGCAATTTTTTCCAGGTTTGGTTTATTCTGTGCATTTGGCACCTTAATTTCGCAGATTCATTATGGACAGTTTTCCTGGTGGTTTGCCTTTCACAAAGCAACCAGGGAGGAATAATATGTTGGAGAACTGGAAGGTGTGGTTATAAAAAAACCCCAACAAAAACAGCAGGGGAATTTGGGGACATGGGTTGTATATGATATTTTTAACTAATTATTTTAAATAGACTAGATTTCAGGTTGACAGTGTCTCTTCAATATATGTAGAAGAAAAAAGCTCTAACTCCAACAATTCCATTACTAGACTCCCTTGTAGGTCCTCTTCTCCTTCCCTGCCAACTTCCACTTTGAGATTACAACAGTCACTGTTAAGGTCTGGGCACCACTATTTAGTGCACTAATTACTGAAATGGTAATTTCTCTGAACCCTGGAGACAGGCAATGCAGTTATAGTACTTTGGGATCTTGTTAACAAAATTGTTATTTTTCTGACCTACACTTTTAAAAATACATTCTGACAACATTTTTTACTGAAAGAGTGAAGTGGATAAACTAGAAATGTTTTCCCAATTTTCATGTTTTTTATGCTTACTGACTTGTAAGTTTTTCAGTTTCTCTGTTTCCAGTACTTCAGGATGTTTTAGGCAAGAAACTCATATCTCCAACACACCAAAACCTCTCCATTTCCCCATAAAATATTTTACCAGAACAATGATTTTTTAGCTTATGGAAAAGAATTATAAAATGTAGAACGATCTGTGTTGTAACACCACACAGAAGAATATAAGGCCTATGTACCACTGAAATTTGATGCAAATCCCATAGCATACACGTTTGATTGATTTTTCGAGGGAAACAGCAAATCTCAAGAAATCCAAACATGGGTCCAATTTCTACATTCTGTCCTAAGTGCCAGACATAAAGTTCTACAGCTTGGAACACACCAAAAAGGTAGCAAGGAAGAAGAGATCATGCAAAGTCAAAGAAATAGGACTTGGGGAATTTTTAAACTTCACTGAGCTGAGAATGATAAAGTATTTCTACAAAGTAAAAAGTTTATTACACATGAAGAAGTATGGACAAAAATTAAATATAGATTCCTTCCTGTCCCATATAAGTGTTTAGAAAAGGCTGTTGGACAGAAAACAGCAAACACAGCAGAAAAAACATGCCTGTTCTCATCCCCAAAGTAAAGCATTTCCCCATACTGAAATCCTTATCCCCCATCTTGCCAACAACAGCTTTTGATTTTTTAAGGCAGACTTCCTGAATCAAATGGAGTGTTAAGCTTCAAACTGACAATGAATTTGAAAAAAATAAATAAATTAACCATATCTTAACCCAAAGAAAGTTTAAAAAAGAGAGAAAACAAAGTATTGTTTGCCTTACCATGATGATGATGATCCTTTTTGTTTTTTTACAAAAGAACAAGCAGACTATGAGATGTGAGATGCAGTCGCGTGTGTGTTAACAAAAAAAAAACCCTACTCCTCTGTGATCCTGTCACACCTTAGCCCCGTCCCCCGTTTTCCCCCTTTTCTCCTCCGAGTATCCAATTTAAAAAAGAAAGTAATATCTGAACCAAGCTCTTCTGACTGATAAGTCAAGTCATCTGGCAGGCAGAAAAGGACATCTACAGTGAGGAGTTCAATTACAGTTGTGACACTTGGGTTTCTAAGGGTTAATTAAGGAGGTGAGTCCTTTAGTAGGTGTAACATCAAAAAGGGAAGAACCTGCTGTAAAAAATTAAGGAGGCAGAGTTTGGCAGATGCCTAAATGCATTAATTAGCCTATACGATACAAGAATGCAGACATGCAATTCAAGGGAAGAAACCCACACATCTTTGTTCCCATAAACTTGATTCAAGTTTACTGATCTCCATTTAAGATATGTATGCCTTTGTTCAGCAAGAGATTGGTCCAAACTGATATCCATATTTATTTAGCTCCTGAATAAATACATCATAGATACATATTTTTCCATGGTCTAGTGGAAAACACCACTAGGTATCAGAATTTAAAAAGAAGAGTACAGGAAGCAAAGTCCAGTGAAGTTTAAGATTTCCAGAGATAATATTCTACTAGAAAAATAACAGTTGAATAATTATTGAATTTAGTAGCTCCTATGTTAAACAGTTAAAAAAATTGATATTAACTGACCACATCTGTCTCTCAGATTAAAGCGTTGCTTTAGGTGAGACAAATATACATGTAGTCTGCTCCCACTAAAGACTGCAGTAAATATCAGAACCTCTAGATCCTATAAGGGAAAAAAGAATCTCATTCTGTGTACTTTGTCTAACTACTTAAAAATCCACCCTGCCAAACAGGACAGGGCAGGATTAACAAAAACATTTTGTTGAATGTTTTTGATTGAAATCTCAGGTCTCATACACCTTAAAACAGAACCATTAAATACAATCCATGACCCTCATAATTCTGGATGCAAATCCGGGGGTGGTGAAGGATCTAATACACGTATGTGTTGTATATTACTGTCTGCAGGTCTCTCATTCCTCTGCACTTTGTGAGATTACATTATCTTGTCTCAAGCTCTTATCTCTAATTAAATAGCAATACCATGTTAGTAAGTCTAGAATTACAGTAAGAAGTCTAATTTAGTCCCTCTTTAAAAAAAAAAAAAGGCATTTCCCAGTACTCTTTAAAGAAAACCACTTTATATAATTTTTGCAGGTGGGAAGGAAGGAAAATAGACATATCCTAGAGCTGTAAAGCAGAAGTGTCTCTACTAAAGAGTAATTTGTAATTCACTGGAAACTAACTCTTTCAGAGGACACTATCAAATGCTGCTGTTGACTTATCCCCTCCCTTTCCTTTTAAAGTCTTGCTGGGACAAGACTACAGGACAACTACAGAGCTGCATTGACAGCAAGACTTTAAAAGGAAAGGGAGGGGATAAGTCAACAGCAGCATTTGATAGTGTCCTCTGAAAGAGTTAGTTTCCAGTGAATTACAAATTACTCTTTAGTAGAGACACTTCTGCTTTACAGCTCTAGGATATGTCTATTTTCCTTCCTTCCCACCTGCTAAAATTATGACATTTGAGCAGATTTTATGGCATTTCAGAAGATTTGCAAGAAACATGCAGAGCCACCAGTTTATTGCCAAAGCACCCAGTAATCAATTTATGACAAAGACAAAGGAATGCAAGCAGAGTTGTCATTATTGCAAATAAATGTGAACAAAAAAAACAATAAAAAGCCATTAAAATTGGAGTAGGTCAGTTAAAAAATGTATTCATGAGTAAAACTGGCCAGTAAATATTTTTTCTATACAGCCAGTTGGACTCTGCCCCTCCTTACCTAAGTCCCATGCACTTCTGACATCTACAGCAGCACAATACACACACCAAACTCAAAGTTTGCACAAGAACACAAAACCTGACGCTGACCTCAGCCACGTGAAAGTCTTACTGGCTAATTGTATTATGTGTAATGGAAGGAAGCATGAGGTCAGAGTTATGGGTTTGGATTCTAGAGCAAGTATTAATTTCTACTTCACATAAAGAACTTTCAGCAATGTACAGTAAGAAAAAGTATGAGCATTAAAACTGCCATTACAAACACAAAGTTAACACAACACAGGCCTAAGCACAACTAGAGTTAACCTGTCATAGAATCATAGAATATCAGGGTTGGAAGGGCTCTCAGGAGACCATCTAGTCCAACCACCTGCTCAAAGCAGGACCAATTCCCAACTAATGTCACATTAGAAATGAATACTGTGGGTGAGTGCTTCATCACCCAGTCCAGCACCTTTATGCGAGTCTGAGGGCCAGAATGGCAATGTGTCCCTAAAAGCTTTGGTTCCTGCCACATGAGGATTCTCCTGGAACAGGGTCTGTGGAAGACAGTGGTAACAAGCAGCCTGGGATTAGTGGCTGGGTTAAAGCCATCATAGCTCCCTGGGTCTCCTGGTCTTGTAAGAGCATAAAGCCAATATATAAACTGCAAAGAGAACAATGGATCAGACTGAGAAGAAATTTCGCAAAAGCTTACAACAAAGACAGCCACCTATGTGACATTTGATCTGGAGACCAGCTTTGCAACATTTGAGATAGAACTAAATATATTCTTCTTAATGGGTGTTAAAAACATTCACTAGGATGAAGAATGAAAATATTCTGTCAAACTGTGAGTATTTAAAAATTAAATTAAGATGTTCTTATCCTCCATAGCAGTTCTAATTAAGGTGATCAGATATGTACATAATTTACCTATAACATCTGATTGTAAAAAATCTTTTAATTGAGGTGTCTCTCCAGTTCAGCACCCAAAAATTAAAGCATCCACATTAGTGGCCACTTCTGAAAACTTGGCCCTTAACCTCTCTGGGCCTCTAAAAGCCCATTTGTAAAATGAGGTTAATGAATACTTATCCACATACGTAAATTCTTTGAGATCTACAGATGAAAAGTGCTAAGTGCAATGAATTATTGTTACTTTTACAGTGAGCGTTATCCCGACTTTCAAATATAAATGGGCTTTCCAGTCATTTCTGTTAATTACAAAATTATTGAGCATTTCTCCTAATTGTGAGTAGCACTATGCCAAATGTCAGTGTTCTCCTGTAATTCCAAGAGCACGATTGTTACAATAATTATTGGATAGAAATGCTTATTAGTTAGGGTAAGTGTCACAATTATATTTTTGAAACCAACGCTCACAGGAGTCACCTAGTGTATCACTTCCCTGGGTATCCAGGGTTGTGAGGCACCTCGCTACCACCTGCCCTTGTCTGTGCCTGCTAGGGGTCAGCTCCCCAACCCCACCACCCCTGGGCACCACAAGCACTTCCCTCTCCAGGCCTACCCAGGCCATGCTCTCACACTACAGGTTAGTAATAGGCACAACTCAACCCCCAAGCCTTTTGAGTGTCTTCTTGGAGTGATCTGTCCCTGGTCCACTGGATACTCACAGAATTCTTAGCTCCATTGCTTCCAAAGACACTATAAATACCAGCTTATCGGTTTCCTGTCAGCTCACCGCTCCGTTTAACACACAGCACTAAGGTATGTAAAAGTTTATTTAAGAAATAGTAGAGATTTAAGTGATACCAAGTAGTTATATTAGAAACATAGTTTCATGTAAAAAAAACATAACCATAAATCATAATAGAACCTAAACGTACTTAACTAGTTACTATCAAGTCTTACAGTTTTGTTCACCAGCGTTTTTCAGCCATGTAGGCTGTGATCCCTTTCTCATGAAACAAGACTCACACTCAGCTTGTCTCCTCAGTGGAGGATTCAGGGTGTACCTGAGTATCCCCAGTTATACCACAAAAACCTATTCTTTTTACTCAAACAGGATATCATCCTGCTGTTTGTTTTTTTCCTGCAGCTTTCCCCTTGTGTGACATCTGGTTCAGCAATACAAATAGGTCTCCACTTGACCAGACAGAGAGGGATAAGCATCTCCTACCCCATGTGAGGCTCACTGGCTCTAGAATCTGGGTCTGTAGAGCAGCAACCCAGTAGCAGCTGTAACCAGCTTGTGCTTCACTACCCACAACCCGCTGTGGACATAGACCACGGGAAGTCTGCTTCAAAGGGTCTGACAGGCAGCAACTCATTGCTCCTGATTGCCTCCCTGCCCTATATAAATCCAAGAGGCATCCCAGGCAGTGCCCAGCAATAATGTGGATCTCCTGTAGCTACAGTGACCATTTCTGCTCTTGAACTCATGGCTGTGACTCTGCTTGATTTGGACTTCACCTCCTGAGCTGGACGCTGAAACCTAACTCTGACCCTTGGCATCGACCCTGGCCTGGAACCTGACTATGAACTCCTCCGCTACTCCTAGCCTCAGGTTTGACGCTGCGCTGACCCGTGGTCATGACTGCCCTTGTTAGGATCCTGCCACCTCTGCCTGACTAGAACCAATCATCTTCTGCTGACCTGTCTTCACTTACATATTTTCAGAACAGTTCTCAGTATAGATACGTAACTCCTTAAATATCATCCATACGTACATCTTGCAGTGATATCATATTGCCTCTATATAAATCCATGGTACACCCACATCTTGAATACTGCATGCAGATCTAGTTGCCCCATCTCAAAAAATATAGATTGGAATTCAAAAAGGTTCAGAAAAGGGCAACAAAAATTATTAGGAGTATGGAACAGCCTCCATGGGAGGAGAGATTAGTAAGACTGGGACTTTTCAGGTTGGAAAAGAGATGACTAAAGGAGGATATGATAGAGGTCTATAAAATTATGACTGGTGTGTTATTTACTCATAATACAAGAACAAGGGGTCACCAAATGAAATTAATGGGCAGCAGGTTTAAAACAAACAAAAAGAAGTATTTCTTCATACAATGCACAGTCAAACTGTGGAACTCCTTGCCAGAGGATGCTGTCAAGGCCAAGACTATAACAGGGTTAAAAAGGGAACTACATAAGTTAATCAAGGATGAACTTATCCATCAATGGTCCATCAATGGTTATTAGCCAGGATGGGCAGGGATGGTGTCCCTAGCCTCTGTTTGCCAGAAGCTGGGAATGGATGGATCACTTGATGATTACCTCTGGGGCACCTGGCATTGGCTACTGTAGGAAGACCCAATGGTTTGACCCATTTTTATGTTTTTATGTAATGATTAGGATGACCACTGTGTTAGTGGCTGTTGGTAGAGACCTCACATTTCACCCTTTGATACACTATATGTAGACCCAGGGCATACCTTTAAATCCTTGTGCTCCCCTTATGCCCTCTGCCAGTTGACATCACAGGGTCCCCAGGACACATCTCACCACAGAGACTTAGGCATTCTGATGCTCAGCATTTCAACACCTAACTTTTAGTTGCCTAGGAACAAATCACTGGAACAACACAGAGCCACACACTGCCTGTTAAGTGCCTAGGCTCCCTACACAATGCACAGGGAGACATAGGCACCTTAGAATCAGATCCACAAAAGCCTGCATCCTAAGCAGTGTGTTGCTTAAGCTAGCCAATGGGAAATGCTGAGGAGAAGGATGTGTCAGAAGCCCCTCCCCTCTCTGAAGATAGGCGTCTAAGTCTGGGCTGTAGGGAGGTGGCTATCTCTGCTAGCGATCCACAGCTGGGAAAATATCTCCTGAAGTCATAAGGCTTAGGTGCCTAGCCATTTCTGGTGAGAATGAATTAGGCACTTCCTCACTCCACACCAAATGGCTGGAGGAGGAGGAGTGGGTAGTGGTGCCTACCTTATAAGTCCTAGGCCAGGGGTTACAGCACTGACCCAGGATGCAAGAAACCCAGGTTCAATTTCCCCTATCCCCCACCTCACAACTGTCTAATGGGGAGAAAATATTTGAACTGGTGTCTCCCACTCCTCTCAGGAGGGTGCTCTTAACCACTGAGCAATGGGCTAGTCTGATGTGGGGAGTCTCTCCCTCTCTCTCTCATTGAAGCTGTTCGATTTTGGATAAATATTTAGTCATTAGGCCAGAGAGAACATATGAGAATGACTCTGTAACCCAGTGGTTAGGGTACACATCTGGGAAGTGAGAGACCCAAGGTTCAGTCCCCCTGCTCCAAAGACACTCTAATTATTTCTCGAAAGTGGAATAGAGAGCCACCCATATAGATCGTGCTTGGGGAACTCTCCTGAGAGGAATGGGGGGCCCCTTCTCAAATCTATTCTCCCTAGCAGACAGAGGGAGAAACTGAATCTGGGACTCCCACATCTCAGATGAGTGCTCTAACCATGTGGTTAAAAGTGGGTAGTGACACCACCACCACCACGACAATTTTTAATAGAACCTGATCTGGTAGGTGGCCTCTGCTCTGAGCCTACATCACACCCAGCTGATGAGATAGACAAAGCAATGTTTATCTTCCCTCAGTTTGTGGTTCACACTGGAGCTTAGGTGGGAAACAAGTGTGTCACAGATCTTGGCAAGCACTGCTTTTTGGCCCACTAGCACAGCTGTGAGGGGAATCAAATCCTCTCTGCTCCGGATCACAGAGATTCTTCAAGCTCCTAGAGCCTCAGCAGGCTGCAGCACTAGTTCCTCCCCTGGGGCTCTCTGGCACATTTCCTGGGCACTGACTCTGTCACGGCTACCCTCTGATACTTGACTCTGTCTATTACTCTTCTTGGAAATGGGGCTCCTCAGCCCACCTGCCCTAGGACTAGTGCCAACTCCCCAAGATACCCAAGTTATTAAATAACCTCCACTCCAAAGATGTGAAGCTACTGGTTTACAGTCTAATACACCGAGCATCACTCAGTAGAAGCAGTAAGCACCTACAACGCCTGCACAATCTAACACCTTTATGCTCTTTCATACTTGATCATGTAAAGTACAGGAAATAAAGATCCATACAAAACAATAAACACTAAATACATGTCCATGCCTCAGTTTTTACATTTTACATTTGAATTTCTGAATAAGATTTAGTTTAGGTAGAAAGCAACATAACCTATTGTTGGATCAGCATTAACTTCTGTGGTTTACAATGTTACTCACCCGTCCACACTACAGGGTAAAATCGATGTTAATAAAATCGATTTTATAAAGCAGGCTTTATAAAATCGATTTTGCGCGTCCACACTAGGGCTACTTACATCGATGTTGAGCGTCCATGTTCCCTGGCGTCCATCTTTTCCCTGAGCGTTGCACTCTGGGTACCTATCCCACAGTTCCTGCACGGGTCCCTGCCCTTTGGAATTATGGGTTACTAGCCCAGTGCATGATGGGATCAAAGTCCCCGTCCTGGGTGGTTCTGGGTACAGCCCCCCCCCCTTCCTGTAAACGGCACACAGTCAGTTCGCGCTGTTTTTACTGGCTGCAGTGAGGGAAACGCCATTTTGCAGCAAGCATGGATCCAGGTCTGCTCTTGTCCTTGATCGCGAATGCTGTAAATAATTCACGCATTCTCGTTCTATCACTGCTGACCCATGATGCAGAAATGCAAGAGAGAATGCTTGAATGCGGGGACGACAGCGATGACGAACTGGAGAACGAGTTTTCTGACTCCCCGGGCCCCTGCACGTTGGAGCTCCTGACGGTTATGGGTGAGGTTCTACCCGTTCCACGCCGCTTTTGGGCACGGGAAACAAGCACTGACTGGTGGGACCGCATAGTCCTGCAGGTGTGGGACGATTCGCAGTGGCTGCGGAACTTTCGCATGCGTAAGAGCACTTTCTTTGAACTTTGTGACTCGCTTTCTCCTGTCCTGAAGCGGCATAATACCAGGATGAGAGCAGCCCTCACAGTGGAAAAGCGAGTGGCAATAGCCATATGGAAGCTTGCAACGCCAGACAGCTACCGGTCAGTCGGTAATCAATTTGGAGTGGGCAAATCTACTGTGGGGGCTGCTGTGCTGGAAGTATCCAAAGCAATCATTAAGCTGCTGCTTCGAAAGGTTGTGACTCTGGGAAACGTGCAGGCCATTGTGGATGGCTTTGCTGCAATGGGATTCCCTAACTGTGGGGGGGCCATAGATGGAACCCACATCCCTATTTTGGCACCGGAACACCAGGGTGCCCAGTACATTAACCGCAAGGGGTACTTTTCGATGGTTCTGCAAGCCCTGGTGGATCACAAGGGACGTTTCACCAACATCCACGTGGGATGGCCAGGAAGGGTTCACGACGCACGTGTCTTCAGGAGCACTACACTGTTTAAACGGCTGCAGCAAGGGACCTACTTCCCTGATCAGAGAATAACAGTTGGAGATGTCCAAATGCCTATTGTTATCCTTGGGGACCCAGCCTACCCCTTGATGCCCTGGCTAATGAAGCCATACACAGGCAGCCTTGACAGTGCTCAGGAGTTGTTTAATTACAGGCTGAGCAAGTGCAGAATGGTGGTAGAATGTGCATTTGGCAGGCTTAAGGCGAGATGGCGAACGCTTCTTACTCGCTCAGATCTTAGCCAAACCAATATCCCCTTTGTCATTGCTGCTTGCTGTGTGCTCCACAATCTCTGTGAGAGCAAAGGGGAGGCCTTTATAGCGGGGTGGGAGACTGAGGTAAACCACCTGGCCGCTGATTATGCGCAGCCGGACACCAGGGCAATTAGAAGATCTCACCAGGATGCTGTGCGCATCAGAGAAGCACTGAAAAGTAGCTTCCTCATGGGCCAGGGTACAGTTTGAATGCTGATTTTCCTTTCAATTGATTGCTGCCCTCCCCGTCTATGCGGTGTTGCTGCTGCAAGATACTTTGCCTGCAGCATTCCTCAATTGCTTGCTTAGGTTACTTGCAAGAGCTGTCCATTGGAAAACATATACTTCTGTATTTCCCAATTATTACCTACCTCCACCATTAGCTGCTTCCGTCTGCTGCTAGGCACAGTACCTGCAACCTTCCTTAACTGCTTTTTTATTGAAAATAAAGTTACTACTATTTGTTACAAGAATTGTGTTCTTTATTTAAAATCAGACCCTTTCATCAATCAAGCATAATGCTTGTTGTTACAATACTGTGCATGAAATTTCATAACTCATTGTTCTATGGGGGACGGAGCGAGGGAGGTTTGGAGGAAGGGGGAGGGAGGTTTGAAAGAAGAAAGTGCATCAGAGAAGACAGAACAAGAATTCTCATGGACCAGGTTACGGTATGGCTGCTTTCTTTGTTTTCCCTGTATTGCCCATATCCCCAATTGTCAAATCCTGATGCTGATAACTAGCTTCCGTGCAGCTTTCCAAAGCTGCTTGCTTTAGTTCATTACCAATCTACAGTCACACTGCCTTAATAGCATGACCTGAGAGTAAAAAATAGGCAAAGGTGCCATGGTAGAAGTTTGGATCATTAGAGGAGGGAAAAAACAGGACACAAAGGGCTTTTCAATCTAATGAAAGCCTTCTGGTTGGAGTGTCCGCAGCGGTGGAGGGGGCTGGTGCAGAGAGCCTTCCCCCACGCGTTCTTACACGCCTGGTTCTGGAAGGTGTGGGACAGGGTGAGTACTGAGGGAGGTTATACACGGGCTGTAGGGGCATTCTGAAACCACGGAGCTCTTGCAGCATATCGCGGAGGATGTCAGTCTGATCACGAAGAAGATCCAGAGTTGCTGCTCGCCAGCGCTGATCTTCCTGCCACCTGACATCATTTTTGGCGTCCCTCCTGTCTTCGCGTTGGTCCCTCCTGTCTTCGCGTTGACTGGCAGCCTCCCTGTACTTTGCGACCAATTGCTTCCAGTCTCCCTGCTGAGCTCTCTCTGTACGGGTTACTGCCATAATTTCGGTGAACATGTCCTCACGCGTCCTCCTTTTCCTCAGTCTTCTTATGATACCCCCCCCACGTAGATGAGAAGCGAGAGGGAGGCTGGAGAAATGTGCAGCTGTGTGTGGGGGGGTGGGGTTTGGAAAGAGTGATAAAAGAATCATAAGAGACACATTTCACACAACCATGCATACAGTCTCTCCCCTCACTGACCTGTGCCTGTTACCGAACCTTGAACATTTTACTTTACCACAAGGTCACCTTAGGATTCCTTTAATACTTATTGCTTGTGGCTGAGGACAGAGAGTTCTGCTCAGACGCAGGTCAGGGGAGCACACAGACCATGTCCGGAGAAAATGGTAAGTTAATAATGGCTAGTAATCCCTGTAGTAGATTGTACTGGTAATCAAGCTACTCTCCTTCCCTGGTTTGCTCTCACGTTCCCCGAACAAGCAGGTCTCCTTGCCTGCGGTTTGCTGGGTGGTTCGGGGAACGCGAGAGCAAAGCAGGGCAGAAGAGTAGCTTCCCGCGGTTTGCTCTCGCGTTCCCCGAACCACCCAGCAAACCGCAGGCAAGGAGCCCTGCTTGTTCGGGGAACGCGAGAGCAAAGCAGGGCAGAAGAGTAGCTTCCCGCGGTTTGCTCTCGCGTTCCCCGAACCACCCAGCAAACCGCAGGCAAGGAGCCCTGCTTGTTCGGGGAACGCGAGAGCAAAGCAGGGCAGAAGAGTAGCTTCCCGCGGTTTGCTCTCGCGTTCCCCGAACCACCCAGCAAACCGCAGGCAAGGAGCCCTGCTTGTTCGGGGAACGCGAGAGCAAAGCAGGGCAGAAGAGTAGCTTCCCGCGGTTTGCTCTCGCGTTCCCCGAACAAGCAGGATGAATCCGCCCTGTAACAATGGAGACTTTTCTAAAAACCACCTCATGGGTCACTGTTTTAGGAAAGGTTTTTAATCTACTTGGTCAGTGACTCTAAGTACAGGTAGTGATTTGAAGCACCCAGTAAAAAAGGCTTACATTAAACCGAAGCTTTTAGTAAAAAAAATTACACTCACCAGAGGATGGTCCCTCAGCTTCATTTTCTGGAGTACTGCCTTGAGATGGCTGGCAGGGAACCTCAGTAAGGGTGAGGAAAAGATCCTGGCTGTTTGGGGGGATAAAATGCTCTGTGCTCTCTGCTGGAGCCTCCTCCTCTTGGTCCTCATCATACTGATCATCGCCATCAAATAAATCTTCCGTAGTTGCAGGAATCACAACGCCCACCTCTGAATCAACAGACAAGGGGGGGTTCGTCGTTGCGCTGTTCCCCAATATTGCGTTAAGCTCGTCGTAGAACCGGCATGTTTTGGGGGCAGAGCCTGACCTGCCCTTTGCTGCTTTGGTCTTCTGATACGCCTGTCTGAGCTCTTTCACTTTCACTCGGCACTGTAACGAGTCCCTGGTATGTCCCCTCTCCCGCATGGCATTAGAAATTTTTTCAAAGGTTTTCTCATTTCGTCTGCTCGAGCGCAGTTCTGAAAGCACTGACTCTTCTCCCCATACAGCTATCAGATCGAGTAACTCCTGTGTGCTCCATGCTGGAGCTCTTTTCCTATTTTCAGGAGACTGCATTCTTCACTCTGCTGCTGAGAGCTCCACGCTGTGCAAGCAGGAAATGGAATTTCAAACTTCCCGGGGCTTTTCCTGTTTACCTGGCCAGCAGAAGAGTACCTTTACCTGTGTAGAGCGGCCACTAGAGCACTGTGGGATACGTCCCGGAGGCCATTAACTTCGATGGCCGTCCACACTATCATAAAATCGATTTTAAAAAATCGATTTTGGGGTTACTCCTCTCGTTTTGATGGAGTTCCAAAATCGATTTTAGGGACCCTTAAAATCGATTTTATGCACTCTGTAGTGTGGACGGTTACAGCTTTAAATCAATTTAGAGCTCTTAAAATCGATTTAAAGCTCTAGTCTGGACCTGGCCAAAGTTTTTAAGATAATCCTTACAGTCAACATGATTGAGTAAATATTGCTCTAACTACTGCAGCTCTATTGCATAGTTTAAAATATTTTCTAGATGCCTACTCAAGAGAACCTGATAAGCTGGCGGGAAGCAAGGCCCAAGGAAGGGCAACACTCTAGTAAACCCAAACACAATCCCCCTCTCCCTCAGCTGCTGAGAAGGGGGAGGATGCTGGGATTCTTATTGAAGCAAAAAGCATCTAATACATTTGAAGTCCTCCCTTTCTCTGACTGATAGAAAGAGAAAGTATATGTACTGTCTGACCTCTACATTACTATCTCCCTCCCAAGCCTCTTGACTGCTGTGAGAAGAGGGGTCTCTACTACTATATACCATAACTAGACTTGAAAGAATTAGATTTTTATCAGTAAAGGTCAGTAAACATCAATTTCACCATACATGCACACACCAACATACATATTTCCACTGATAATCAAAATTTAGATGGGCAAAGAAAGAAAAACACTTCTTGAGAACTTGGAGTGGATATTTGCTGGTATATTGTGACACAATGTTAACAATTTGTGTTTTAACAGTTATAAAGTTTTAACATATTGAATCTTAGCATCTACCGTCATTAAATAATTATCGCCTGACCATCCCATAATTTTGCACAACTGTAAACTTTTAAGTAAATAAAAATCTAAAAAAAAAAAAAGTTTAAATAATCATTATCCATCAAAATTATAAAATAATAAAAACCAAAACCTGCCAAGCCTAACTGTAGGCCTCAGAGCCAGGGGGGAGGGGGCACCCGGGGCTGCCGCTTCATCATGACAGGGGATGGCTAGGCAAAATCTGAGTGAGTGGTGTTGCAATCTGTCCTATGTGGTGGCAGTGCCACTCAGGTTTGGCCTGGCAGCCCCTCTATCCTGACAGGTGCGTGGACGGGACCAGGTCAAATTTGAGTGAGTGATGTTGCAAGCTGGCATATGGGGTCGCAGTACCACTCATTCAGATATGGAGGGAGTGGTTGCAGGGTCTCATGGGCTAGGCTGTTGGTGGGCAGGAGGACGGGCCTGAGAGGAGAAGTGGAAGGTCAGGTGATGATGGGGAAATCTCTGGCCCTCCAACTTTAAATGGTACTCTGCAGCCCCTCCTCAACACTACATCTCCAGCTACCATTAAAAAAAAATTATTGCCCTCTGTGAATAGCTTCAGTGCCTGCCTCTGCTGCTGCTCTCAGCTTTCCCAAACCCCAGAATAATGAAACTGAAATGTTTTGTCAGTTTCACAACTGTCCACAAGGCTCTAAGTAGCATCAGTGACCAGGCTAGTTGATTTCAATTTCACTGTCCTGCTGCTTGGGAAAGCCCACTCAGGATATGCCTGCACTAGAGCTGGAAGTGTAACTTACCCCCTCAGAGACACCATACTGCATTGATTGACTTTCTCCTCCTGATTGGAAGGCTATCTTTGCAACTGCAAGGGCTAGACACTTCACTCTTAAAAATTAAATCTTAAAGGCTGAAGAAAAAAAATCAAAACACAAACTCCCCAAAATGAAACAGAAATAAAAAACAAACAAACCACAGTCTCTCCTAAAAGAGAAGTTTCAATATTGCCAATTCAAAAACCATGAGTCAGGCCCTCAAAAGTAATGACTGGCTTAAAGGTATGATTTTTTTAAAAATAAATAAATTTAGGGGATTCTTTTAACTCGCATTCTGGTTTCTGGGCCTCTAGGGCACATTCTGTTTATTTTCATGCTTTTCTCCATAAGAATGAGGACTAGAAACTTACTTTTTTAAAAATCAAAGCTGAGATTCTCACACATGATCCCATCACTTCAGGACCTAAGTCTTTAAGAAAAACTCCAAATATCCCAAGATTCATGATAAAATAAGCAAGAGTTGACAACACTATTGTTTAAAAGTATCAAGAAATGGTGACTCTAAATCATTTTCACTATAGCCATTATGTTGTGTATTTACATGGCTAAACCAAGAATAACATTTTAGAATAACTAGGTATTAAAATGCACTGAAATCTAATACCCAAATCCACAGATGCCAGCTAGGAACAATGTGCCTTAGCAATAGGGACAGCCACCTACTAGAAAATGGACTGAGACTACCCCCACACTAAGGCCATGGCTACACTGGCGCTTACAGCGCTGCAACTTTCGCGCTCAGGGGTGTGAAAAAAACATCCCCCTGAGCGCTGCAAGATAACAGTGCTGTAAAGCCTCAGTGTAAACAGTGCCGCAGCCCTGGGAGCACAGCTCCCAGCGCTGCAAGCTACACCCGTAGAGGATGTGTAGTATGTGCAGCGCTGTGAGAGCTCTCTCCCAACGCTGGTGCTGCGACCACACTAGAAGCTTCAAAGCGCTGCCGCGGCAGCGGCTTGAAGTACAAGTGTAGCCATACCCTAAGTAGCTATGAGACAGTCATTTTCTGTCATTACTACTCAGGAGGAGAGGTGAACTCTGTGTGTGTGTAGGGGAGGTGTTGGGTCTAACCGGTAACGTAAGGGGGAAAGTCTGCATCCCATTACCAAGTCTCCCAAATCATCCAATAGCAAACCAAATATCTATAAGCGTAAAGAAAACATTTATTCTGACATTATAAAAGCATAAGAAAATCTCTCTCTTTGGTTTTAATGAAGATGGCATGCAGTTCTTACAAAACATGTATGTGCCATGATACTAATTTACATAAGCTTCCAGTGTGATCTAGTGGTTGAAGCAAGGAGGAGTACAGATTTAGGAGTGGAAAACTGTCTTAAATGGGCTATCTTGATTATCACTACAAAAGTTTTTTTTCTCCTGCTGACAACAGTTCATCTTAATTAATTAGCCTCTTAGAGTTGGTTGGGCAACTCCCACCTTTTCATGTTCTCTGTGTGTATATATATATATATATATATATATATCTATATCTATATCTATATCTATATATATATAGATAGATAGATATATATCTCCTCACTATATGTTCCGTTTTTTTGCGGATACAGACTAACACGGCTGCTATTCTGAAACCTAGATTTAGGAGTATTATTCCCGGCTCTGTCTCTGTTTTTTTTGAGCAAATCACATATTCAACTATATTAAGTAAACAATACTATGGCAAAAGGAAGCTTTTGTCAAAAAGTCATCACCCCAATCCTTCTATTAAGGTATGAAAGTTCACTATACATATCTCAGATCTCCAAGTGATCCTCCCCTAAAGTCAGAATCAGAAACCTTGACAGAACTGATACTTCTAAATTAAAAAAACAAAAACAGAACTTCTTCCTCAAAAAACAAAAACAAAACAAGCTTTCAGGCCTTCTTTATATATTGTCAAGAAGCAAAAGAAAGCACAAGCACATAGCGTGTCAGCAGCAGAACTGGTAATAGGTATGATATTTTAATTGCTTTAGAAGTTAATTTTACAATTCTCTTATGTTTCTAAAGCATTGTGACATTCCCAGAGATATGGCAATTGCAAACCGTTATTATTGCCGTAGTTGGGAGCTCAATGATAATACTCCAAATCTCTCGCTCCAATCTACCTATTCTTTACACAAAGACAATGATTTCCCACTTTAGTAAATTTAAACTTAAAGACACAAAATGAAATAACTTTCCCACCCAAGAGTTTTGTTAAATGAACAAAACTTAAGAAAAAAAATTGGTAACAATAAGAGTAATAAAAAGAGAAGTCAGATTCTTATTTATGCATTTTTAAGATGTAGTTTACAAGAAAGCGTGATGCAATTATTCTGATTTAAAAAACTACATTTACACAGCAAAATGTATTATGTTAAAGTTAAATTCTTGTTTAAGGATTGATTGTTGTACTTAAAAACTGATTTTAGGAGCCTCTATTTATCTGTCTAAATGTCGCCTGTCAAGATTTTGAAAATTATCTTAATGAACAAAACATGGGAAGAAAGTTCTTGGATGCAGGAAAAACTTTCTTTTGTTCAAATCTATCCCCATTTTGACCTTACTCTTACTCAAAGAGTAATTTAGGAAATGCTTTGGCAAATGAGGACCAGAAAGAATGTCTTAGGGTATGTCTTGGACCGTGACACATAGTACATCTGTTTTAACGAGATAATTGAAAGAGCACTCCAGTTTATAAAATAATAATTCAGTTACCAAGTGAATAGAATAAGAAAGTAAAGATCAATTATTTTTCATAACAAGAGACTGGACATTGGAAATCCAAAGTAGTCCTTTCATTGTGATTTTTACATTGCAACTGAAGATACAAAGTGATAGATTACACATGTTCCAATTATGTTGTACATTTGTGCAGTGTGCAAAGGGGGAAGGATAAGGCACTATGCACTGCTATGGAGGACTGATGAGCAAAATAAATCAAAAGCTGTGTGCTGTTATCCTATCAGTTCTAAGGGTGCAGAGCAATATTGTGCACATACTGAGCTACATGGTTCTGTAGCAAGGCAAAATGCAGCTATGATCACACCAAAAGAGAGCAAAGCCTGTTGCCAAAATCCTAAAACTCATTCAAATAAATTGCGCAAGTGCAACGGGTACAAGAAATGCATAGTGTAAAGCAGTCTCTGACTCTGCAGAGGTCAGTGCACAATCATAGCAACAGGGGCTGTGAAAAAGCAATTAATGCTGCAAATGGCAAATTCACAGGATTACACTCAGCATGAAAGAGAAAGGGCATGAATATGCCCTCCACGAAGAAGGGGAAAAGGTGCTTGATATCATTATGAGGAAGAGTGTGCAGCAGCATGAGCAATGGCACTGTTGAAATGTTGACATGCTGGTGTAATTGATTGACATGATGACACATAGAGGCAATACAGCAGGATAAAGGGATGGCCATGGGTCATACCAGATAACCTAGTATATATCATCATCCTTTGTGAGTACTCCCATAACTCCTTGCAGAGCGTCCATAGTGGCCCATTGGCAGCAAGTCTCTTAACACTATCTGGACTTTGCTTGGGGCACGGAATGTCAGTTGTTTATTAATCCAAGGCTGATAATCATACACACTGTCACATGTATTACCCAGTCGCCTGCCTGAGCCAATTTTAGAGCCATTTGGTAAAGAGTAGCATTTCCACATATGGGAACACTTTCCTGTACTGGGCTTTTTTCTATAGTTTGTTCACAGCATTACATATAACTGGACATTTGCAAATCCTAGTCCCAGATAATTTTTGGTGCTCTTATTCACTGAGGATAAAAATTCAACCCTGTGCATCAGGCCAGCACAAAGGCTATTCAGTACTTAAGCCAAAATTAGATGGCATCGGCCTTGCGGTGGTTCCTCTGTACCAGGAGTGAACTTCACCTTCAGTGTACACTTTTTTAGAGCTACTTGGAAGGATGGAGTCCAGAGTGAAACCTGCCTTAAGCAGCCAGCCATGGATCAGTAAATATGGGGTGGTTTTTAGTCAAAGGTTAAAAAACTCTATTGGAAGCCTTGGGAATACTTCAAAGAGGTCACTTAGAATAAGGGTTGATTTCTTGAAGTGGATCTGTAGCACAGGTGTCACTGGACATATTTTAAGCTTTTCTCACTCTTCTCAATTTTTTTTTAAATAAATATGAAGCTTTCCTACACTCATTCCATATCTCCATCTTTAATGCTAAAGTCCTAAACCCTAGGACACCTTCCTCTTACACAGATATGCAATAAATGCATGGTAACATCATAAAAATGCTAAATAAAATTGTGACCTTTCACCTTCCCATCTTTTGCATTGTTCTTATTGTTCTCTAGGATCTACGTTAGCTATCAACAGTAATACTAAGCATCTCTGACCAACTACAGCTCACCAACTCAAAGCTGAGCTCCCACTAGAGAACAGCAGAAAAATGGAAAGTGAAAGAGAAATATTTAATGCTTCTATGAATCAGCCATAATAATCAAACATGGAGTAAAGAAATGGTATTTTTATGAAGTAGAAGAGATGAGGTTTTTAGATGGTGTGGGAGGTAGACAAGATGGGAAGGGGACAGAGGGAAATTTTTATTAATGCAGAAATCCATTTGTCATACAAATGGAGATAGGATTGGCAGTGATCTGGGAGTGTGGAAAAAAGAGGAAGTACAGGAAGTTGCAGTGATGTCATCAGTCTAGTCAGCAGAACACTTCTTTATTAAGTAGACTAGTAATTTTGTTGAGCAATATGTAGCTCTGTATTATGACTGTCTGAGAAACTACTCATATTGTAATTACATATACATTTCAAAGTATTTTTCAGGATAAAGAGATGAGAAAGTCTATAGTGAACTGCATTACAACACCATAGCTTTGATTGTAATAGCCAGATATTTTATACAGCACTGGTAGCCAAACTTCTTAACATGTTGGCTGCATACTGCCAGAGTCAGGACCCCTGACTGTTTGCTGCCCCGCCCTGCTTGAGGGCCGGGGCTCATAGACTTTACTGCTTTGTCCTGACTACAGGCTAGAGCCCTTTACTGTTTGGTGCCCTGCCCTGTCCAAGGTTCCTGACTGCTCTAGCAGGCCAGGTGGTGGAAGCCCAAGTGCTTATTTCCCCTGAAATGTGCCCACTTTGTAGCAAGGGGTCATGGTCTTCTGCCCAGACGGATGGAGGGACAGCCACAACCACCCTACACTCCTGTATTTATAGAACCTCTTCTTATTGCCTTTTATATCCCTTGCTAGATGTAACTCATTTATGCCTTAGCCTTTCTGATTTTGTTCCTACATGCCTGTGCTCTTCTTTTGTACTCAATTTGTTCATGTGTCCACTTTTGTGGAATTCTTTTTTGATTTTCAGATCATTAAAGAGCTCCTAATGGAACCATATTGACCTTTTACTTTTCTTCCTAGCTTTTGTTTCTATTGGGATAATTTGCTGTAACATGCTTCAGTGCTAAGGATCCTAGAAAAACCCTTAAGACGATTGTAAGAACTGACTGAGCAAATTAAATATTTTACTTCATGTTTACATAAAGAGCACTAGTGTGTTAGAATCCTAGGCCAAGTGTATTTTTATGTGAAGTATTACACGTACCATATGCCTCCTTGAAGAGATAAACCAGAAGGTTCACACCTTTGGGTAGAGTTCTGGAGCAGGTGTATTTAAGCTACCAGGAAAGTCTGGGGAAGCAGTACTGGTCTCAGCAGTGGGACATTTGGTGCAAAGTGTCTAAGTTCTCAGGACAGGGTGCTAGACAGAGGGTCTGCACTCTGAGAGTGTGCCTGTGTTCAGACTCCAGAGGCTTAAAATGCCCGAGGATTCGACAGCTGTGTCCCCTCACAGCAGCCTGGTCGGTGAATGATCAAGAGGGGGTGCTCAGCTGGACCAGTGAGGGCTGTATGGGTGTTGCAACTGAAAAGACTAATCGAGTCTGGGGAAGAGCATGTGAAGGCTTTGAGTACTGTTTTATGGAAACAACCACACTCAGAAGGTGAGCAGTATTGTGAAAACACCAGATGTAGTGGTCTATTGGAGGTGAGATGTAAAATGAGGCTGTGGCAAGACCTGAGCCCATACTGGGTAATCTCATTTGCAGAGACCCATTGCGAATGACTAACTAACAAGTACATTAATTAACCCAATTACATTAAGGCAAAATATTGAATCACAAAATACATTACAGGTATTTATAATACAAAAGCTGGTGATACTGGATGTTAAGCCAATGGAATCTTGGCCAATTCTGTTCAGGTCCCTGACATGCAATAGGACCCTGGGCAGCTTTTTCCTTTACCTTTTTGGGAATTGCAGGAACAAACCCCTCATCCTGCTTTAACTCTGACACTCAGCATATGGCTAACATGGACACAAAGGAGGAACCAGACAGCTCCAAAAGCTGTGTGGCATGCAGATTAAAAAGAACAACAAAATCATTTAGGAGTGCTTTACCTTCTCTATCAGGTGGGGCTGGGGGCGTAAAGGTTGTCGAGGCTCACAGTGGACTTTGATAAAGACAGCCACAGCGTTACTCTAATCTCTCCCCACTCCCCGTCTCAGCAACAAAACTGTTCACCCCCTTTTCCAGATAATTGATGAAGATGTTGAACAGGTCACAATACAGACCCTGCTATTTACCTGTCTCCACTGTGAAAACTGACCATTTATTCTTATCCTTTGTTTCCTATCTTTTAACCAGTTATTGATCTACAAGAGAATCTTCCCTCTTATCCCATGACTGCTTAGTTTACTTAAGAACCTTTGGTGAGGGACCGTGTCAGAAGCTTCCTGAAAGTCCACATACACTGTATCTACTGGATCACCCTTTGTTCACACGCTTGTTGATATCCTCAAAGAACTTTAATAGATGGATGAGGCATGATTTCCCTTTACAAAAGCCATGTTGACTCTTCCCCAACATACTGTGTTCCTTTATGTGTCTAATAATTCTGTTCTTTACTATAGTTTCAATCAATTTGCCTGGTACTGAATTTAGGCTTATACTCTTGGGGGAATTCTGCACCACTGCACAAATGCAGAATTAACGTCCCCCGCAACATCTACTCTTTCCTTGCTGAATAACTGATTAATGCGCCCCTCCGGGCACTGGTCCCAAGCAGGCGCATCTGGTTCGGACATCAGGAGTAGCCAGGGGAGACCTAAATCACCGCCTCAGGGGTGGGGCTGGGCATGCATGTGAGACTCTATTCCTCTCCCTTGCTATCGCAGTGCTCCAGGAGCTGGGGAGGGGCAGGGCTGGGACCACCTGAGCTGGTGGATCCTACCATGCACCAGGCTGCAGCTGCTAGTCCAGGCTGGCCTGCTGCTGGTGAGAGGGAAGGGGCATGATGGGACTTCTTCCCTTGCATGGAGCAGCCAGGGCTGGGTCAGACTCACCCACAGGAGCCTCCACTGGCTGCAGGAAGCTCTGTATTCTCCTGTTTCCTGCCCCCATCACTCCTAGCCTGGGGGGTGGGGGGAGAAGGAGGTGTGTCACTGTATGGAGAGCTGGCCCCCCTGTCTCCCCAAACTTCATGCACCCCGACCCCCACCCCACCAAGCCCCACTCCCCCAGCACCCAACCCCCTCACTGAGCCCCAGAATATCCCGCTGAGCTCCAAACTGTCCTTACCTGGAGTCCCCCCAGAGTCCCAGATTCTCCGCCCCCCACCAAGGTGCCCGCACCCAGGTTGCCCCACACAGAATCCTCTGACCCCACACCTGGATCACCCCACACTAAGCCCTTCCACACTTGGGTTCTGCTGCGTTTAGCCAGCTTGCCCTGTATCTGCATTGAGGGCAAGGCTGGGCATGCATGTGAGACGCTGCAGGGTGGGAGGGTCCCAGAGCTCCAGCTCTAGTCCGAGCCCAGAAGTCTGCACAGCAATGAAACAGCCATGCAGTCAAATTGCACAAGCTAGCTGCGGTTTTTTCTTTGCTGCGTAGACCCTTAAAGTCTTCTGTGCTTGACATACATGGAAATATTAGTATTGTCATCTGCTATGTGGAGCCATATAGATGTACTAATATGACTAGTAAGGAAACTATTTGTCCAATAACATTTCCTGAATCTTTTGTCTGTATTGTTACAGATGCATTTGCTGACAGGTATTTTGAAAAAAATTATCAAAATAATTGAAAATGGCATGATTATATTATGTTGTTTTGACAAATAAAATACGCAGAATTCTGTACACTATTTTAAATTTCTGCAAAATTTTTAGTTTTTGATGCAGAATTCCCACCAGGAGTAGGCTAGCAGCCTATAATTGCAAGGATCACCTCTGGAGCTTTTTTAAACTTGGCATTATCTTAGCTATCTGCCAATCATCTGGAATAGAGGCTGATTTAAGTGATACGTTACATATCACAGCTAGTAGTTGTGCAATTTCATATCTGAATTCATTCAGAACTCTTGGGTGAATACCATGTGGTTCTGGTGACTTATTACTGTTTAATGTATCAATTTGTTTCAAAACCTCCTGTGGGTTACATCACTACAGATCTACCAGGTGTGGTACTCAGTTCCCTCTAGTGGCACTGAGACTAGTTAGAAATTAATGGGTCTGCTCTACAGTCTGAGCTAAGGGCCATGTAGCTTTTAGCTCATGCAGTAAAGGCTCATGCACTAAGCTTCAGGTTCAATCCTGCCCGCCGGTGACCAGGTCTGTCGATGTTGCATTGACACCTCAATCTGGGACAGCTCCTCAGATTTGTCACCTAAAAAGAATGGCTTGGAATCTCCCTTACATCTTCTGCAGTGAAGACCAATGCAAATAATTCATTTTGCTTCTCGGCAACTGCCTTATCTTTGAGTGCTCCTTTAGGCACCTGGATCATCCAGTGTTCACTACAGTTGACGATATTTACTCTTGAATACACTTCTGGTCAGAGGCTGCTTCAAAAGAGCCTCTGCCCCACCCTGTGAATCTGGTTTTGTCTATCACAGTTTCAGAACCTGTCTCATTTAGTTGTGGTATTGAAAGTTCCCCATAGCTTAAAGCACTACTGCAAGATGTACTGTTGAGGTGCTTTGGGTTCCTCCACGCTTTGGCTTTTGATGTTTCTTGACAAAAAAGTCTCTCATGAGGAGACTAACAAGTGCCCAGGTGTGGTTAGATTGGTTGTCTTCCTGTATATTTCTCTGAGTAAGGCAGAAATCAAACTGAGGAAGCAGAGGAGGGAACCTAACATGACAGGAAAATCCTAAACACTGAATGACATCTCATCCTGAGAGAGAAAGTGAGGAAGAACAACTCAGGAGATACATCGTTGCAGATTCAGCCTTAGTAGTAACATATCACAAATGTAGTAATGTGACATTTTATTCTAATAAGAATCTGACATTGATCAGAATGGACTAGCTTATGCAGCCGCACCCAGCTCAAGCGCTAATTGTAGTCCGCCCAATTACCTTAGTTAAATATTCATCAGCTTGATATTGAGCCTTTGAGTTAAAGGCAGTGGTTCTCTTTACATGGAAAGTAGGTGTGGGAACTTTCTTATCTAGACAGAGAAGCCACAGAGAGTTCTGAACAGATATCTGATCATGTGTCTGAGGGCTTGTTTACACTTGAAATGCTACAGCTGTAGTGCTGAAGTTGCACTGCTGTAGGGCTTCAGTGTAGACAATGCCTACAACAACAGCTATACCAGCCTAAGTAGACCAGTCTTAGGTGGCACTTACCTAAGGGGATGGTGGTTAAGACATTGAGGCTGATGTGATCAAGTACCAGGGTGACCAGGTGTCCGGATTTCAACCGGAGCACCCAGTCGAAAAGGGATCCTGGTGCCTCTGGTCAGCAATGCTGACCAGGCTGTTGACTGTCCAATTGGCATTGCTGCGCAGCTCTGCATGGTTCCCGGTAAGCAGCCATCATGTCCCCGTAAGCCGGGATGGGGAACCTAGGGCATGTGGGCCGGATCCAGCCCTGTGATAAATTTCATCTGGCCAGCAGCACTCCCGGCGGGGAGCCACAAGCCACAAGCACCAGCTCATCCTGCTGCAGGGGGAAGTCCCGCACCTCCACACCCCCACTCCCTACAGGAATGGAGCCAAAATCACCAGCTTGCCCCACTGCAGGGGGAAGCCCTGAGCCTCCGCATCCCTCAGGCAGGTGAGTGGCTTGCAACTGATTTTTTTTTCTGTGCGTCAATGGCTCGTGACAGAAAAAATGTTCCCCAACCCAGAGACCACATCCCCAGCCAGAGCCCTCACTTTCCCCCCACATGACCCAACCCCCTGCTCCAGCCCTGATCCCCCTCCTGCCCTTTGAACCCCTCAGTCCCAGCCCAGAGCACCCTCCTGCACCCCAAACCCCTCAGCCCCACCCCAGAGTCTGCACCCTCATCTAGAGCCCCCACATCCCTACCCCAGCCCAGAGCTCCCTCCAGCACTCCAAACCACTCAGTCCCAGCCTGGAGCACCCTCCTTCACCACAAGCCCCTTATCCCCAGCCCCACATCAGAGCTTATACCCCCAGCCAGAGCCCACACTCCAACCTCCTGCCCTAGTCCAGAGCCACTTCTTGCACCCTGAACCCCACATTTCTGGCCCCACCCTGGAACCTGCACACCCAGCCCAGAGTCCATACCTCCTCCCACACGCCAAAGCTCTGCCTCAGCCCAGAGCCTCCTTCCATACTCCAAAACCCTCAGCTGCATGCCCCCAGCCCAAAGCCCCTTCCTGCACCCCAAACCCGTCATCCCTGGCCCTACCCCAGAACCCACACCTCCAGCTGGAGACCTCACCCCCTCTCACATCCCAACCCCCTGCCTCAGCCTGGAGTCCCCTCCAGCACACTGAATCCCTCGTTTCTGGCCCCACCCCCAGCCAAAGTCCTCATCCCTCTCCTACAACCCAGTGCCCTGAGCCAGCCTGGTGAAAATGAGCGAGGGAGGATAGGGAGAGTGAGTGATGGGGGAGGCAGAATGGAGGGCGCAGGAGCAGGGCCTCTGAGAAGGAGCAAGGCATAGGTGGGGCCTCAGAGGAGGGGCAGGGCAAGGGCGGTGAGTTTTGTGTGAGTAGAAAGTTGGCAAACCTACCAGGTGTTTGGAAAGTAAGGGCTGGTCTACACTACGGGGGAAAATCGATCTCAGATACACAACTTCAGCTACGTGAATAACATAGCTGAAGTCAAAGTATCTAAGATCGAATTACTCACCGTCCTCATGGCACGGGATCGATGTCCGCGGCTCCCCATGTTGACTTCGCAACTCCGTGGGGGTTGGTGGAGTTCCGTAATCGATATAAGCGCATTCAGCGATCGATATATCGCGTCTAGATGAGACGCGATGTATCGATCCCCGAGCAATTGATTGCTACTCGCCGATATGGCGGGTAGTGAAGACGCAGCCCAAGATACAGGGAGGCAGGAAGAGAGTGGCTACTCCTAACAAAGTAGCTTAGAACTAGGTGTTTTAGCTGGAGTTGTTAAGGTGCGATTGCCTCACTTCATGGTTTTTGCAACCTTTGTTCAAAGTGAACAGCAGGAACTGTGTGCATATTGTGAAAAGCTAAGAAAGAACTCCCTGAATGTTCAATTTATTCATTTCATTCTCAGTGAAGTAAAACCCCACGTAGGTCTAGATGGATCAAAAAATAAATATTTGTTTTCAGTCAAGTTAAGCTAAGTCAATTGAAACTCCTCTCTTAATATCAATCTACACGCAGTTTAACATGATGTGACCTGGCCATTATAACACGTAGGTTCCCTGCTACTCTAGGATGCAGCTCCCTAATTATACTTGGTCACCATTTTGTCATTGCTGGGCTAATCTGACTGAAAAAATACTTGTTTTTGTACATGACATGGCCATAGAGGGGATTTATTCATTAGGAGTGAGATGAGTGAATCAAACATTCAGAGAGTTCTTTCCTAGTTTATTTCATTCACAATGAAGTACACAGTTCCTGTTAACGTTAAAAAAAAAAAAAGATAGCAAAACAGTAAATGTCATCTAGAATAGGCTACAAGATGATCAGCTCAGGCAATCTTAAAGGTTTGTCTACATGAGCACTGGGTATCCAATCAGGCAAGTTCAACTGAGTAAGCTTAACTCAAATACAGAACAGCTTTTTCCAGCATGTATGATCTAGGGTCTAAAAAACTCAGATTCTACTTCAAATGCTTGTGAGCTGGGACAAATTCTGCCCTCACTTGATCTGTGCAATCTCACTGAAATCAAATAGCTCCTCCTGTGCAAGTCCACTGAGAAAAACAGGGTTTCACAGGGGTACCAAAGGGCAGAACTTGTTCTGAAGAATCTTTATTACTGAGGATGCATGGAAAGGAAAAAGCCTAGCTTCACTTGCAGACTCCTGTAGGAGTTTGTAGGAGTGACAGTTAGAAATGAATGTTACTACTTATCGAAATTTGTTATTCAGTAGGATTTTCCTCATCCACACACTACTATTTGCACAAAAATGGCAAAAGGCCAACAGCCCTATATCTAAGCAAAGATTAGTGTTATTCTGAAGTGTCATTCTGAAGTCTCTAAAACATCATTAATTTTATAAAATACTTATTAATACATAATATAATAAACCTAAAGTAGAACCAACAAACTGAATGAAAAAAAAGACATTCTATGATGCATTATTCTTGAAGTGGTTATTGCTAGTTTGCACATTAATTTTCAATGGATCGCCTAGTTACTCACATGAATTAGTAGAGGTCTACTCTGTATTCTATATAATGCATTTTCAGACCCCGTAACTCTTGCCTTTTGCTTGTACAGAATTTCACAACTGACACTTTCATCGGTACAAATTGGCAGCATGAAAAGAACAAATATCAGATTTTATAATGAATTATTCTTTTTATTTATGAACTAGCTGACAAATTATTCAAATAACCTTCACTTTGAATCAAGAAAATAATTTCCCTGAAAAAAGAGAAGTATTTCCTGGAGTGCTTTGTGTATTAAAATTTATTCTAATCCCTATTAAGTTGCTGACTTGAATTCCAATTTATTATGTATTACTGTTTGTTGGTTTTGATAAAGTCTTTGGCTTTGCCAACAACCATGGCAAAAACCAAAGGTGGGAGGTGAGCTTAATGGGTAAAGATATCTCTGTCACTCTGTTCTCAGGGTTTAACTGGTGCCCAAAAAACAATAGTATGATATTGACTAACGAACTTGTTCTTTGCCACTTGCCTGCTTGGCTCCTTTTCCATGTACCAGGACAAGTGAGATCTTTGTTCTAGGAATCAGGGAGGCTGGTGTAGTTACTTTATATGCAATCAATCACTTGCTCAATTGTTTTGAGATTTTTTTTTAAAAGGACAATCACTGACAAACTTATATCAGCATCGTGGTTAACAACTCAGTGTAGAATAGAAAAATTCTGGTTATGGTTCCCATAGCTTATATTAATATGATTCTAATATCTCACTAATTTTCCTCTTGTGTGACTCCATTAATTTAAATGGTATTATTCCTGATTTACATTAATGTAACTGAAATCTGAATCAAACACCCACTCCTTATGTATATAAATCACATTTGAAGACCAACCTCAATAATACAAAACTGTTACATACATACATTCATGGGAGTTAACTGATTCCTGCCAAAAAAAATAAAATTCAATTTCTTAACTTTTGTAATTTAAATTACAATCATAACTTTGCTCTACCATGTCTCCATTTTGTTATATAACAATTAAAAGATAAGATTATTGGACCTCCTTTGTAACTTTTTAGGGTATTTCAGTTGCAAGGTCTTTTTTGTTTTTGTTAAATACAGAATTGGGTTCCATGTGAAGAATGAAATCCCAACGTTTTAACTGATATCCAGCCAGGCATTAACAACTGACTTGGCAGTTTTCATATCTAGGTACAGCAGTGTTCCAAAAAGAGAACAAAATATCAAAACTTGTAAATAGTAAACAAATGCTTATTAAATAGTAAAACTTTATCACTCTTTCATCCTGCAAGACAGTAATCTGATATTTAATTTCACAGTAGCTGTTTTCTATGAAGTCAGTACACTAAAATTTCTAAAAGACAGTGATGCCACAAGTAGGGACATTCTTTTCTACTCCAAAATTAAGTCTCAAGCTGGCTTATAGAGCAATATTGATTTTATCCCCTGATGATAAGGCATGGTTTTGCTGTTTCAAAATGGTGCCGGGCAGAATTCTGTATTTTATCTGTATGTTTCCACAGAAACATATATAGAAATAACCTGTTGAAGACAACATGGGATATGTTGGGTTTTCCATCATTTGCAGTGTAAGTCATAACTGGATGTAAATAATATCCTACAACTCAAACACAAGTTATAGGCCTCATGGAGAAATTACTGGGTAAATTCTTATGGCCTAGTGTTACGCCAGTGGTCAGACTAGATCAGGGGTGGCCAACCTGTGGCTCCAGAGCCACATGCGACTCTTCAGAAGTTAATATGCAGCTACCTGTATAGACACCGACTCCAGGGCTGGAGCTACAGGCGCCAACTTTCCAATGTGCCGGGGGATGCTCACTGCTCAACCCCTGGCTCTGCCACAGGCCCTGCCCGCACTCCACCCCTTCCTGTCCCCTCCCCGAGCCTGCAGTACCCTTGCTTCTCCCCCGCTCTTTCCCAGAGCCTCCTGTACGCCACGAAACAGCTGATCAGGACGTGCGGGGAGGGAGGGGGAGGTGCTGATCGGTGAGGCTGCCGGTGGGTGGGAGGCACTGGGAGTAGGGGGAGGAAGGAGCTGATGGGGGGCTGCTGATGTATTACTGTGGCTCTTTGGCAATGTACATTGGTAAATTCTGGCTCCTTCTCAGACTCAGGTTGGCCACCCCTGGACTAGATCATCAAAATAGCTGTTTCTGGCCTTTAAAAACACACTATGAGCCTTAGATATATATTAGTACTACAACTAAGAAAATTCAATTTTCTTCAACTAATAGTCTGCTGTTTACTTCTGTTTATGGGAAAGTTAATTTCTCTGCTGAGCCAGATAGTTTTAAAATAAGTTATGACAAGAAATGCATTACACAACCTTGACTTGTAAGCTAATAGCTGAAACATAGTTCTCACACTAGACAGAAATAATTAGCATCTTTCTTTCCACCAGTTTGCTGGCATGCAACTATACTTATGACAAATAGATGAGTAACACTACTGGATAAAATGAACATGAGAAAAGCAAATGCATTCCCTACTTTCCTCCCCTGGAAAAACTTTACCTTTTAGCAGGAAACAGAGCATGCTAGTTAGTTAATGCATTAGTGTAGCTGAGTGTCACTTTATTGTACCTATGTTATTTGTTGGCTTATACATATTTCATGAAAATACAATCTAAAAGGGAAAAAAGTTATATGGTCTACGTGTCTCTGTGAAAGATCTCCTCAAGCCATTTCACACACAACCCCAGCAGAATTTTTTCCCAGTTATTACAATGTATAATGCTCATTTGCTAACTTGCAAGAGTTCATGAACAAGTTTTTTTTTTACAATAAAGTTAAGAATACATTAAATGTTATATTCCTTTTTCTCCAAAAATTGTCATCTCCTCTAATTAAATGTTTTTGATTCCCTCTTACCTTTCTTGACATTGTTGGTAATGAGGTGATAGATATTGAAATTGCTGTGGGAGTTTGGGGGTCTGGACATGGTATTGAAGACAACTGGTTTTCTTGAGCAACATAGTGTCCATCTGGTATGTCAGAGTATCTGAAAGGAGAGAAAACATTGGGTATTTAATAAATGCTAATAAAATGAAGTCCAGGATATGCTGCCACTGCTAAATTTTTAGGCCTGGTCTACATCTAAAATGTAGGTTGACTTATCTAGGTCACCTCAGGGTGTGAAAACTACATGTCTCGGGTGTGAATTTAACTCAGCCTAAGCCCCCCATGTAGACACTGCTAGGTCGATGGAAGAATTCTGTCCACTTAGCTTCCACCTCTTGAAAGGGTAGATTTACGACAGAAAAATCCCTTCTGTAGCTATAGCAAGTTTCTACACTACAGCAATATAACCTCAGCTCTGCCACTGTAGTGCTTGTAGTGTAGACATACCTTTATATATATACCTCCTTATGCAGCCCCCTAAAGTAATTTTTGTCCCTATTAGTGCTTACAGCCCTCAGATATTTGTAGATTTCATGCCGGTTTTTAGCCAAGACAGCCATTTTTATTTAAGTCTTCTAATGTTTTCTCAAAAGCAGTCCCATCAGCCCCCATCCCCCTTTTTTTCTCTCGTTGCTCTTCTTTGAATTTCTTCTAATTCATCAGTGTCTTTCTGGTAATGAGATGCTACAGCTGAATGCACTATTCAGTGGGGGGCACTCATACCTGAGAAGAAATATTATCCCCTTGTCCTGTGATGCAACCTCTGTGTACACAGCCCAACACTGCACAGGGCTTTTTGGGTCCATCATGCACTGCACATTCTGCTCACTTCACTCCTACAAGTAGTCTCCCCAAAAAGTGGGACTATTAACAGGAAGAGAGTTTGGCCCTAGATGAGCATGATGGTATGTCATTTGTGCACATGATCACAAAGTAAAACTAAGAACTCAGCAAAGTAAGTGACTCAGTTTTGAACACGACAGAATATAAAACACAACAGGCCCAATTTTGCCCACACTTATACTCATACCACTGTCTTGATTTCAAAATTCTGAACCAAGAGGACTTACAAAAATTTCATTTCACAGTGGCCCACTAATGGAGAAATAAGACATTTAAAAAAATTGAAATCCTTGGTTAGATACATTATAAAAATAAATGATTCCTGTAATATGAGATGCTTTTGTGCATCCTTGGAACCTGAATAGTGAGGCAGTGCAGGACACCCTCTTATCCCCCTCTGCGGGCAGAAGGGAAAGAGTTTTGCAGAGTGGTTATGTCCCCTTCCTGAGCAGGGCAAGAAGGGACGGAACCAGCACAGTTGCACTGGGTAACGTGCTGTGTCTGTACCTGGCAGAGTTTACTTCTTCCTTCTCCTCTCCCTCCCCCAGAGCAGTAGAGGAACTGAGAGGGAGACTGTGATACTCTTGAGTCACAGTCTTCTGCCCAGGTTGCTCTTGGAGCAGTGGAACAATGTCTCTTACTTTGGGCTCACAGCAAAGTCACACCTTAGCCCTTGGCTGCCATGAAAAAGATGGAGAAAAGCTGAAAAAGATGGAGAAAAGTTCTTCTCTCTTGCCACAGAGGGCAGGACAAGAGGCAATGGGTTCAAACTACAGCATAGCAGATTTAGATTAAATCTCAGGGGAAAAATTCCTAACTGTAAGAACAGTAGGACAATGGAACAGACTGCCTTGGGAGGTCATGGAAGCTCCTTCACTGGAGGTTTTCAAAAGGAGGCTGGATCACCATCTGTCTTGGATTGTTTAGACACAACAAATCTTGCTTTAATCTTGTCAATGGGTTAGACTAGATGATACTTGCGGTCCCTTCAAACCCTGACATTCTATGATTTTAACATGCCTGCAGTCCACAGCATTTAATTGCTTCAGATTAGCTCCACTACTATATGAGAGAATCCAGAAGTTGATCATGGGCAACTGCTCATCTGGGTGAATGTCTTCTCATGTTAGGTAGTGGAAGGTTCTGTTATATCCCACTTTTGTTTACTGTGTATATGAGGCCTCTGGTAGGGCTAGTCAAGATATATGGTGCAAGATGTCTTCAGTATACTGGTGCCACTCTGCTTCATGTCCAACTGAACTTACTAATGCAGTGGAACAGATGACCCATTGTCTGCAGGAGATCAGGGTCTAGATGAAGGTTAATTGGCTGAGGCTCAATTCAGCTAAGAAGGAGTTAATGTTGGTAGGCAGAGGGAAGCAACCGGAAGAATTGGCAAGTACTATATATTACTCCTGGGAGAATTCTGCACCAAAAAATTAAAAATTCCATGCACAAAATTTTAAAATTCTGCATATTTTAATTGTCAAAATAATGTAATATAATCATGCTGGTTTCAATTATTTAGGTCATTTATTTATACTACAATACAATGGAGGAGAATGGGAGTGAGGAGCATTGGAGGAAATCCCCAACCCCCTTGCCTAATAGTAACGTAGCTAGGTTTGACCCTTTATTTTTAGTTATTAGTCAACCAATATATGCAGCTATATGCTCAGCGTTACATTACAGGCAACTGAAGAACAAGTGAGGGCTGGGGAATCAAACTCACAATTTATATTGGTTACTGACCATCACCAGAAAGGTCAATAGTAAACAGTTCATAAAGCACATTTTTTGAGTCAAAAAATTTAGACGAGTTCTAATCACTAAAGCACCATAAGCATTTATAAGGTCATACTGTCCTTCACAGCAGTCTGGCAACATAAAGGAGGTTTAAAACTTTTACACCTGTTTTATACTCCTGGGGGAATTCAATAAGAACAATGGGAACAATTGACTGTTACATTCTGCTGTGCCTGAGGGGACAGAGCCTGCCCTACGCCTACCTCCTCAGAAACACCCCGACACCCTGCCCCTTCATGCCGAGTGTACTGCAATAGCAAGCGAGAGGGACAGAGTGTCTTTCTCTCACATGTATGACAGCCTAGTCCCCCCACTCCTCCCGCAGTGATTTATGTCTCTACCGGCTGCTTGGGGTGCCTAAACCAACCTGCCTGCACTGCCAGGGACGGGCGTGTGACCACTCTTGCGGCTTCCTTTTGCTTCCCTGTCAGAAGTCATTTTTCTGTGGGAAAGCAAACTAATCTGTGGAGGGACATGAATTCTGCACACATGCAGTGATGCAGAATTCCCCCAGGAGAAGTATGTGCTTCATTTGTGATTCAGGTTTGAAGTTTAGGGCCTTGATTAGGACTGAGGCTGCTATTAGAGCCTAAGCAGCTCTAGCCAAAAAGCTGTTTCATCACTTATTGATGAGGCAATTGCGTTTATTTCAGATGCTTTCATCTCAAATAAATACCTGGGGATGGATCTTTAAGCCACACAAATACTGGAGTTGGTGGAAAATATGGCAGAATGCTTACTGAATGGAGCTTCACACCAGGAGTAAACAATGTCGGATAATCAGAAGCTACACTTTTGAGTTTCTGAGTGAACACAAGGTGATGGTTTAAACTTTTAAATCCCTGAGTGATTTAAAGACCAGGTTACATGAGAGATGGTCTCTCCCCACATGATACACAGCCACAGTTTAGCTCCTCAGAAATAGCCAAGCTACCTTCCTTTCTTATAAACAGGAGGGAAACAGCTAGCAGGATATTCTCCCAGAAATCTCCTCAATTCTGGAATACACTTTCTGTCCTGGTCTTTCAAAATCCCAAATGGCTGGGAGAAAAAAGACAGGATTTGCAACATGTCATGAAGGTTACCAAATCCTCACAGATGTTTGCAAGGTCCATCTATTGTCTCAGCCACCCAGGGTGGAGGTTTATTAATCAGGAGGAATGGAGGGCAAGGTGTTTATAGAAGGGTGAGGAGTTTATTACTTGCTATTACATGTCTGAATATAAGATTATAAAGTTAATTATACTAAAGGTGCCCAGAGCATGGGATGGGTGCTTATCTGAGCCAGGTTACTGAGACGGAGACATCTTGTTACATAATTAATCAAAATTATTATAAAATAATAATCCAATCAATCTTACAGCAGTGGAGCTGGAGCAGAGGCAGAACAGCAAGAAAGGGCTTGGCAGTTAAACCCCAGTAGGTTTACAACCCCTGACAGCAACAACTCAAAAGAAGAGCTCTTTATCTTCCCTTTGCCATGCTGTAGCATGGCTCTGCTGCAAAACAAGAAGAAGCACTCTGTAAAAGGCTTTGAGAGGAGATGCGAGAAGCTTTACAGAGGCAGAAGATTCTGTTTGCTAATAAATTACTACTGAACAACAGAAGAGCTGACGACAGATACAGCGATCACAAGCCATTATATATAAATTGTAATAAGAGGTGTATGTCAATATCCTTTAGCCTAGCAGTTCCAACCTTCTCATAATGACTTTTTTGTTTTGTAAATGTTTAAAAAGAATAAAAGTAGTTAAGATAATAGAAATGAACACTTAAAACATTTTAATTCACTTTCTGAAAAGACTGATATTATACCTTTAGTTAAATGAATATTAAAAACTGAAATACATGGCAAACAAATGGATCATTGTTTTACTCATAAATTAATAATATTTAGTAGGCTGGCAACCTTCACAATTTTTATAGCGGTAGATTACCAGTTTACACCACTCGGACACCTACTGTCTGTTACTTAATAGCACAGTCTTCAGGCTAAGCCCATTAGACCTTTTTTACATATGTCTAACTCCTAATCTGGATTGATTTTTATGAAACATGAAAGGAAACACACACACACACACACACACACACACACACACACACACACACACACACACACACACACAGTCCTACCTCTACTGGCTCAGGTTTGAATGTAGTTTATAATTTGGAAGATATAAGTGAAGCTGTTCTGAAATGATAAATAATTGGGTGATAGGCATACTAGTTTTGTAGTGCAAGTGACAGATACTTGCTATAATTATTTGTTTAAGGAAAACTAAGTAAGAGAGACAGAATTCTAGTTTGTATGATTCCTGATTTTAACATAACTCCTAAGTACAATAACAACAAGCAGTCACAGTAAAGTCTGAACATTCTGTACCAAAACTCTGCCACCTAATGGCCAAATTGTAGATTCATAAATATATAACTTTTTACCTGCATTTTCAAAGAACCGAGAGATGTAAAGGTCCTATAGTCTCATCTCCCTGCCATGGCAGGATCATTTCCTATTGGTCACTTGACAGTCTTTTGCCCGGGATCTTACAGGCAAAGATTTTTCTGATACTCAGCCTAAATGTTCTTAATTTTATATTATTATCCTTAGTAATACTCCACTGTGCAACTAACTAATTCTTCCTTCTGACTGCTGAATTCTCACTTTTTAAATATTTGTAGAATTTAACCATGTTTCTCATGTAGTCCCCTCTTAGCAAACTCTTTAACTTCAATTGCTCCAGCCTCATCTCCCATTTTTCTTGCTCTTCTCTGAATTATCTCCAATTTGTCAGTATCTTTCTGATAATGAGGTGCCCAGAGCTGAACACAAATTTCCAGGTGCAGCAGGGGTGAAAGTAATATTAATCTCTTACTAGTACGGGGCCCACCTCCGGACCCCTGGAAGGGGCGGGGCCTCAGGGGGAAGAGGCAGGACTGGAGTCAGCCTCCCCATCTGCACCGCCTGGCCCACGCCGCCCAGGGCTCTGGCAGTGATTTAAAAGGGCCTGGGGCTTCAGCCACTGCTGCAGTAGTGGCAGCTGCTCCTTTTGCGCCTCCTCCCCGGTTGGTGGCCCAGGGGAGGGCAAAAGGGGCTGCGGCAGTGCTTTAATGTTGGCTATGCACGAGTCAGTACCAGCTTCTTACTTGTATGCCATACTGGCCTACTTTCATCCCTGAGGTGCAGTCACATAAGACCTACATAGAAGACTATTACCTCCTTGCACTGTTATATGATGGCTTTGTGTATGCAGTTTAAAACTCTTTCTGTTGCAATAAAAAATTGCAAATTCATCTAATGTGCTGTAAATTGTAAATACATATGACATAACACCATCGCTCCACCTTTTCTCCTCTTTTCATTTCTACTATGTAGGTTGTACAAATCTATACTGACTTTCTCATTAGAAGAACCATCCCATCAGATTTCTGTTTATGCCAACTCAATCATAATCACAATCCTTTAGCAGCTTTTTTAGTTCTTTTGTTTGTTGCCCACATGCTTTGCTTTGGTGTGCAAATACTTTAGAATATTCATATACTTCGTTAATCTCTGTTTCAGAAGAACTGCATCTTCTAATATTCTATTATCTGCTAGATTATTTTAGTTAGTCAAGCCTTCCCTTTATCCCCTAGTTTAAAGTTCACCTAACTAACCCCACCAGTTACTATTTTTCAGGAGGCCAGTACCCCTTCTATGTCAGTAGCGAACATCAAATCCAATAGAATTGTCATCCCAGAAGTCATTCCAACGTTCTATGTACCTAAAATTCTCTTCTCTATATCCTCAGTTATGATTTTGAATTACAGTCATATAGATTTGTTATAAAGTTTGCCACTGGGTGGCACAGTCACTGGGGTGCAAGATCTATCCAAATACCAAATAAATCCTATCCATGACCATCATTCCACTTGTACCACAGCCATGTGATTCCATTATCCCCCCTTAAGTATACAATTGAGTTTAGGTGAGGCAGAACTAGTGAGTAGGTATCTACAGTCAGATTTTTAGTTACTCAGCTGCTCTTATAAGTACATCTGAATTTTTTTGTTGTAATTTTCCTACTCACAATATTGGGGAGAACAAAACATATTTTAACTGTATAAATAGTCTCTTGTAATAAAAACTTAATTATTCAAAAGTTTAATCTTTGCAGCTGTCCAGAAATTTTCTACATTTATTATAATCAAATGACTTGACACAGAAGATATTACAGTTAGTTAATACCCAATGTAGGAGTGAAACAAATTGAAGCCTTTTTAGTATTAGTACTTATTACGGTAGCATCCAAAGGCCCCAGTCAGGGTCAGAGCCCTACAGTATCAGGCACTGTACAAATACATGCATAGATATGATTCTCTACCTAATAGCTGACTTGTACCTTCTCTTCACACTTGCTGAACTAGATCATCATACTCTGGCTGTATTGTGCATAAATCTACAATCAACTATCCTTGGATGTCATAGTAATAATAATCTTGAAATGTTTATGGTGTTCTATGTGTTCAAAGCATTGTATGAACAATAATCTTCACAACCCCTATCGCCCCACCCCCTCCCCGGCTAGGTAGGTGAATAGCTCAACAAAACATTTGGAGAAAATAAGGCAGTGAGGTGAAGTAATTTGACCAAGGAGAGAGGAGTCAGGAGTTCTGACTCAAATCTCTCACTCATTCCTGTAACCATGCTGCTTCTCCACATTTGTTATTATTGACCCACCACGATTTGATGACATTCCTAGAAGTACCACCTTTACTACCACAATACTACACAGTAGTACTGCTTCTATCCATGGATCAAGTTATCCTCATATTCAGGGATATATCTGAAGAGATATTTGTGCATCATTGACATGTCTCATAGACTTTAAGGTCAGAAGTAATGCTCATTTAACTTTTTATCTACATGGACACATTTATGAAATCCTTTCCCTCTGCAGTATTTGAGCATTGGTGTTTTTCTCATTCCAATGCATATCTGAAAAACGAGTATAATCTGAATTACTTTATTCTTTAAAATCTCCTGTGACTCTGATTATTTTTGCTTAGAGTGAGTCCCAGTTTCAAAAATCATATTCAACTGGGTATCATTAAATTTGATATGGTACCAAGAGCAATCAGAAAACTTTATTTCTTAAAATAATGTTAGTGCTCATGAGAAAGTGAGAAAAAGATACAAACCGCAAGGGAGCCAGAGTGTGGGCAGGTGCTGAGCAAGCCTATCACACCACTTTGTCAATGCACCAAAATCCTGATAATCAACACCCTTTTATTTCAATGCAGGTGTTCTTCTGAACAGAGATTATGCGATGAGCCAAATTATGTAGTGGTTTTATAACAACAAGGAAAAACAACTGGTGTACTAACCAACTCAATCTGACTTGTGCTAAGCCCAACTGAAACCCTAGTCTTTGGCAGAAAAACAATGAGCTGCCTGCCTCAAGAAAATAATTTACAAGACCTTGAAACAGGGAATGCGACAATATCTATAATTTAATGGGGAATTGTGCATCACAGCAATTGCAACTTTTACTACTCATTACTACTTTTCTGAACTTCAGTAATCTAAATATTTAGCATACTTAGAAAATTATTCCAAATTCACACTAGAGAATTTTAAAATACTCTTTCTCAAGATGCCACCATAAGTAATGGTACCTGTTATAAATCTGGAAATGGAAATCTAGCTTTCAAAAACTGTCTATTAAGATTCCACTGAGATTTAAATGAAAAGGAAAAACAATTTATTACAATTGGGCTCTTTCAGTATGAGCAACTGTCCTTTCATTCCAGGAATGGACGGTTAACAATGAGAGTTCCTAAACTAGAGTATGATAGAATAGTGAGTTGGGAAAAATCTTGGAAATTATTGGGTGCACGATGGGAGAAAACAAAAAAAACAAAAAGCAAAATTTGATTATATCATATCTGTTCAGCAATGGCCTTTAAGAGCAGGAGCTAGAGAGAAGAAATAAGGAGTTGTAGTCTCCAAAGCTCCATGTTTAATTTGACATTTAAATTGCTATGATTAAACTTCAGAAGCAACCCATTGATGTAGATGACTCTGTTCACACTTCTAAGAGCTACTGCTTCAGGCTCTTATATTGCATATACAATTGAAAGCTTAGATTATGGAGCAAAGTTGGCAGTCACCAGGAAAAAGTACTAGGTTGCTGCAAATTGGCTCAGTTGGACCCCTGCTTATAAATGCTTAAGCTAAGAGGAGTCAGAAGATGGCTGCTTGGGCCTCTCATGCCCATATAACAAAGTAGAAAATTCTCAGAAGTTTATATAAGAAAATGGGTCTATCAGATTGCTGAGCATTTTGTAAAAAGGATTAAAACTCATTTTACTTGGATTTCTCTTCTGTCAACTCCTACCACTTTGCTTCCCCATAGGTCAGCAGGGCTTCTGTTGCCTAAATGCAAAATGTGTGTGTTCATATTGTTTATTACATGCATACTGTGAGAATCCCAGACCACCGCTAGTGCCTCCTCCCCAATTCAGTTTTGAAAGATGTAAAGAAAAATATACTGCAGTTACTTTAGGAAGAAAAACCTTACGGATCTATAAGGCTGAAAGTAGGGGATGGTTTGGAAAAGATAAAAGAGTAAAGGGGAAAAAGTGAGGGTGAGAAAGACAGATGATGGCTGGGGAAGAGGAAATGAAAAAGGACTTTGTTTTTCAGCAGGTTCACAGCTCAATTTTTTGCAATTTAAAAATCTGAATGTTTCATTAATAAAATCAGTACAATTTAAGGATGCTTCCTGTTAACTAAATAGCAATATCCTGGATGAATAAACTCTAAAGTATTCAGAAGCATTCAATCTCAGGGACCATTTGTTATAAACACCTCATCCTTCATCCTCAGACTTTATTCATGCTAGGACACAGTAATTAGCTTCTGAACATGAAATACCATCTAGTTAATTACATTAAGTATATGGGATGGAGACTGTGCCAAATGGCTCTAAACTTCAGTTACACAGGAAAGTAAACAGAGGCTTTGCCTTCATGGCAAAAAAAAGAGTATGTTTTACAGCAAGATGACTATCTTGGTGTAAAGTACTAGTGAATACAAGGCACAGATATAAACTCTCTCAATATAGCTAGTCAAGTTCAATCTTATAACCACACCTCTGGTTTATCACAGCTAGCTACACTGAAGTAAAAACTACCTATGTCTCATCTCTACTAGGATTTTACAGTGAGATAGTTATCTTGACGTAAAAACACACCTCTTTTTGTGGTGAAGACAAAGCCAGAAGCAACAAAATGACCTATGCCCTCTATAAGGGCTGGTCTACACGAGGGGAAGGGATCAATTTAAGATACGCAACTTCAGCTACGTGAATAACGTAGCTGAAATAGAAGTATCTTAGATCGAATTACCTACTGTCCTCACGGCACGGGATCGACGTCTGCGGCTCCCCCTGTCAACTCCGCTACCGCCGCTCGCTCCGATGGAGTTCCGGAGTCGACAGGAGCGCGTTCGGAGATCGATATATCGCGTCTAGATGAGACGTGATATATTGATCCCCGAGAAATCGATTGCTACCCGCCGATACGGCGGGTAGTGAAGACGTAGCCTAAGAGTTAAGCTGGTTCCTTCAGACTCAGCCATTCTTTCAATCTGAGCCTATCAGAATTACCTCTGAAACTAACCTATTTGTAAGAAGGAAAGCCCTCTATCTATGGAGACCAAATTTAGATATAGCCCTTCTTGCCATTGATGTAAAGGTGTCAGTTATAAAATAATAAATGCTCTACAATGTGTCAGAGTGCATGCTTTGTTTTGTTTGTTTTATATCAGGACTGCTTCCCATGTGAAATTATGGAATATTGTAATAAGTAATGTCTTTCCTTCTTTAATAATTAATTTCTCAAACTACATCCATCTCTGTCAATTTTCAGAGGGTTTTTCCATTGTCCCTGTTCACTTGGGCAAACAAATGAATACTCCAGAATTAATTAATCTTTTCTGTTGCTAGAGGGCTAAGTAACATCTTTCCTAAATGAACCGTACACATTGTGAGCTCCTATGCAAAGCATCGTCTGTTGTGTAGTGTACGTATATTTTTTGGCTTAAGACAGAGAGCTCCACAATTCTGATTTAATCAATTACAAAATTAGGAATCAAATACATAGAGATGAACTGAACATACTGGTTATACCTGTCACAATGCCATAGGAAGGATATTGCTGTTTAGGAGAGGGTGAAGAAGAGGGCTATGAAAATCATACAAAATATTTAAATTATGAAGAATATCTAAGAGAGTTAACCTGTTCTCACTGGCCTGCAGCCATATCACCTTGGGCTATAAGTATGTCTAATATAATACACACTGTTTGACCCGCTCAGCATTTAGCCAGAAAATCCTGAAGGAAAACCCAGCTGGTGAAGGAAGTGGTGTTGGTGACTCATGAGGTGACACACTTCAGTTCTGTGTCATCTATGAATCAAAACTCAGGCATGGTGCTAGATGGCATTGTACTGCTGAAGATACCATCATTCAGACAGTATGTAAAACTAAGATCCTCAACACTTGTGGTCATTAAAAGATTCTGTCAGGGTTCCTTCCCCACTCTAAACTCTAGGGTACAGATGTGGGGACCTGCATGAAAGACCCTCTAAGCTTATTTTCTACCAGCTTAGGTTAAAAACTTCCACAAGGCACAAATTCCTTCCTTGCCTTTAGCATTGCTGCCACCACCAAGTGATTTAAACAAACATTCAGGGAGGACCACTTGGAGCCCCACTTCCCCCAAAATATCCCCCCAAGCCCTACACCTCCTTTCCTGGGGAGGCATAAGAATAATATTCTAACCAATTGGTTACAAAGTGAGCACAAATTAACCCCCCTGGGTCTTTAGGACACTGAAAAACAATCAGATTCTTAAAATAAGTTTATTTTAAAAAAAGATGAAAGAATCACCTCTGTAAAATCAGGATGGAAGATAACTTTCTAGTGTAACAAAAAGATGCCACAGAGAATTTTCCCTCTAGGTAAAACTTTAAAGTTACAAAAACCTCCGTCTTAGCACAGGGAAAATTCACAAGCTAAAACAAAAGATAATCCAAAGCATTTCTTTGCTATTACTTACCATTTGTGCAACACTAGATGCTTAGTCCAGGTCTACTTAAGGAAATGTAATTTTCCTGCCCTGGTTTCTTGCTGGCTCAAAGAGAACAAAACAAAGACACAAACAAAAACTTTCCCCACAGATTTGAAAGTATCTTCTCCCCTTATTGGTCTTTTTGGTCAGGTGCCAACCAGGTTATCTGAGCTTCTGAACCCTTTACAGGTAAAAGAGGAATTAACCCTTTACAAGGTAAAGAGGGATTTTATGCTACCCTTAGTTGTATGTTTATGACAGATCCCATGACATTATTTCTCAAAATACAGTTTTAATCCTGGTATCTTGGCCAAATACCAGTGTGAGTAATTTCAGTCCTTTTATGCAGAAAGAAATTCCTCCTGTAGTTTTAAATGGATAAGTCATGCTTCACTTCCTCTCCAGTAACTACTTTGTAGGGACACTGAAGCAGTATGGTTGACATGTTCTGTATCTTCCCTTGACATATATCTGCTTGTAAAATTCTTTGGGATACATCACGATGAAATATAATTTTTTGTCTCTAAAAGAGGAGCCCTTGAATTCTATCATTAGCTTTCACTTTTTATAACTTCTATTTAATTACCTCAGTATTAAAAAATAAAAAACACACATGCAAAGTTAAGGGCTACTCCTTTTAAACTCTAGTCTATAATTTTGGAAACAAGGAGTAAATTGAAAAATCAGGCAGCTCTACATCATACTATGTATGATGTAAACAATTGTATGTAAACAATGTGGACTAAGATACCAATAAGGGTTAGTGAAGTAAAATTGAAGAGAAAACTAAACTGTTTTTTCTGAAAGAAGAGACTAAGGAATATGGTGAAAAAAAGCAAGGTGAAATTATGAGCAATCCAAAAGGGACAGCTATATTAGGCTAGTTGTGGATTTTCATGTTCCCAAATTTAGGTATGTTTATAAATGAACGTGTCATGTAAATGTCTCTGAAAGTTTTAGAATAGGAAAGAAGTGACCAAAAGAGTATGTTTCTTCAGGAGTTTGAGAAAGGAAGCTATATACTTTTTCACTGAACTTTCAATAGGTCTACAATCTCACTGGATTGTCTAGCTCAAATTTGGATCAGGGACTGTGACTTCTATCTATTTAGGGTACTAGATGTGCTGATTTTATAGTGACAGTCCCAGGATTTGGGGCTTTGTCTTATATAGGTGCCAATTACTCTCACCACCATCCCGATTTTTCACCCTTGCTGGTCACCCTATATCTATTGCACAGTGATGAGCATGCTGTTAGCATTTAAATAAGATGAGTAATAAAGTAAACATCTCAAAAACACCGAAGTATGATCACTAAAAATTTAATCATGTTTCAATTTTTTAAAAGTTCACATACCAACCGTTAGCCTGATACAGTTTCAAATAGATGAATTATGAAGCATGAGTTTTATCATTGAAATGTCAATAGAATAAAAACTATAGGGGTAATGATGGAGCCAGTTTCAAGATTGACCACCCTTATAGTCTTCTGAAATGTCTTCATTAGAATGGCTTATTATGGAGTCACCTGCCAGCAACTCTGTAGTTACCTGCTGCATGCCTTATTCCATTTTACATTCTACTTTAACCTACTGAAAACATTTTTGAGGGAAATGGACTAGAACCAGATTATCATAGATATCATCTTGTTATTTGTAACCCCTCTGAGACAATTGCATGCAACAGCATAGTTGGAGAAACCCAGTGGTAGCTACTCAGGATCCAGAGGCAAGACATTTTCAGAGCTGGATCCTAGATTATCGAACAGTATGAGGTCAGAATGCACTTTACTCTGACCACCTTTTAAAGCACAATCACAATAACAGGAGCCATGATTACTTTAAAAAATAAAGAAGTACAACTGATCAAACTCCAGCGAGATGACAGCAAAGGACATTATTGGTTAAGTCTTTACTAACCAGAACCAAAGTACTAAATTGATTGGCATTCTATCAATAGATTAGATTAAGCAGAAAATCTATTTTCATTGTCCAAACTGAGAAAATTGCAGAAAATAAACAACAAAAACTGTAAAATGTAAATCAGAATTAAAAAATTTTCAATATTAATCAGACAAGATGACGTAACAGTCCCTTCTGGCCTTAAATCTATGACTCAATGCTGTTATGAGCAACATAGTATAGATTTTGAAATACATTTAACCTGACAACATCCCTTTAAGGCTGCAAATTTCTCCACACAGAACTACCTTTGGAGAGGTCAGCTACAAAACAGCCTCTGAAATCTCCGTTGAGAGAGATATTTGATTATATGCAACACAGAATTGTATTTTTCCAGTGTCCACCTATCCTTTTTTGGAATAGCACTCACTACACAGGAGGCACAAAACCAGAAGCAGAGCAAACAAAATAGTTAAAGGGCAGATCTTCACTACCCGCCTGATTGGTAGGTAGTGATTGATCTATCGAGGATCTAGTGTAGACATGATAAAATCGATCCCCGATCGCTCTGCCATTGACTCCAGAACTCCACTGCTGCTGAAAAGCGGAAGCGGAGTTGACGGGGGAGCAGTGGCAGTCGACCCCATGCCATGAGGACACGAGGTAAGTCGATTTAAGATACGTCGACTTCAGCTACACTATTCTCATAGCTGAAGTTGTGTATCTTAGATCGATGCCCCCGCCCCTCCCAGTGTAGACCAAGGCTAAGTATGAAGCGTATAAAGGTTATCTTTCAGGAATTAAATCTTCTTTTAATAATGTTGATGTTCTAGATTAATAAAATGCAGATCTGAAAGTTAAAACACTGTTCTGCAGAACAATCACAAGGAAAAGACTCCACTGAAACCGTTTATCAGAACAAAGTTCCATTGGAAGCTAACACTCCAATCTGGAATGTCACCCTGAGCTATTACAAATCTCTTTCAGGAGGAAAAAGTAACAGAATCTATGATCACAGATGGGATCATATCCTCCCAAGAATGCAAGAGTGTGTCCTACAGCCCGTATTTATGTGAACAGACCTTCCCACCTCCTCCATTAAAGGTGAGCTACTAGGGCTAATGAAAACCGAGTTAATCCTTGATTTATATAATAAAAGCCCCCACAAATCAGGCAACAGTGCTTTTAACACAGAAATCTGGAATTAGCAACTTTCATTTCACATCAAACCTGTCCTTTCAAAATGTCCTAAATGGAGCCCTCCAGAGAAAACTTAATTTTTCCATTATATTATCCCAAGTCCTTTACATTTTCATAAGTATAATATTTATTTGAAAATAAAAAGATAAAAAGCAAAATCCTATGTCTGTTAAAATGAAGTATGAGACTTTTCTTAAAATAAAAAGTATAAAAGCAACATAGCCACATGAATACTGTATTAATACACAGATCAGTAAATGATTTCTTACAGCGTTGCAGTACTAAAGATGAAGAAACAGATGAAAATAAATCCTTTATGTTTAACGCCTGTTTTTTAACCTAATTCTATTTGTTCAGTCATTCTTTTTACAGTTATACTAAGCAAACAATCAAGAGTTGGCTTTAAAAGTAGATTTTCTACAGCAGCCTTACCAGACATTCAGGAAACTATCTTTGTTACAAAGACTTTGCCAGTTCCCAGTAAAAGAATGTGAACGTTTAATTAAAGCAGGGCTCCAGTCAACCTTAGTTCTCAGATCTCAGACATAAAAGATTGATTATTATACAATGCCATTGCTATGGATTATCTTCTTACATCTATGTACAGTGCAAAATCCCATCTTAAATGCCTGCTTTCTAAACAGACAAAACTATAGCCAACAGTAGGGAAAGATGTAACATGATTGACATGAATGTTTCTTTGACATGCATCTTGTTACTTCCAAAGGTGAGAGAATTTTTCCCTATAAATATTAAATTCTAGTTTGATCTGAGTCAAAGGACATGGGGAGGCATGAGAGAAAGGCTGGACAATTAGCAGCTAGTTGAAAGAAGCAGGTTTTTATGAAGGACTTCGGAGAACAGCATGATTGCTTGGCATGTTGGAGAAGGGAACCTGTTCCAGGCATTGGGGAGCAGCTTGAAAGAGTTAGGCCTGGTCTACACTACGCGTTTAAACCAAATTTAGCAGCGTTAAACTGATTTAACCCTGCACCCGTCCATACAACGAGGCCCTTTATATCGATATAAAGGGCTCTTTAAACCAGTTTCTGTACTCCTCCCCGACGAGAGGAGTAGCGCTGAAATTGGTATTGCCATGTCAGATTAGGGTTAGTGTGGCTGCAAATCGACGATATTGGCCTCTGGGCGGTATCCCACAGTGCACCATTGTGACCGCTCTGGAAAGCAATCTGAACTCGGATGCACTGGCCAGGTAGACAGGAAAAGCCCCGTGAACTTTTGAATTTCATTTCCTGTTTGCCCAGCGTGGAGCTCTGATCAGCACGGGTGGCAATGCAGTCTCAAATCCAAAAAGAGCTCCAGCATGGACCGTACGGAAGATACTGGATCTGATCGCTGTATGGGGAGACAAATCTGTTCTATCAGAGCTCCATTACAGAAGACGAAATGACAAAGCATTTGAAAAAATCTCCAGGCTATGATAGACAGAGGCCACAGCAGGGACTCAGCACAGTCTTGCGTAACAAGCATAATGGAAAGCCAAAGAATCAAATGGACACTCATGGAGGGAGGGACGGGGGACTGAGGACTCCAGCTATCCCACAGTCCCCGCAGCCTCCGAAAAGCATTTGCATTCTTGGCTGAGCTCCCAATGCCTGAAGGGTCAAAAACATTGTCCGGGGTGGTTCAGGGTATATCTCGTCAATTTACTTCCCCTCCCCCCCGTGAAAGAAAAGGGAAAAAAATCATTTCTTGCCATTTTTCAATGTCACTGTATGTCTACTGCATGCTGCTGCGGCGCTGAACAGCAGCATCCCCTCCCCTTCCTTTCCTGATGACAGACGATACAAAATGGTGGAAAACCGTCTTCAGCCCGTGAGTGCTCCTGGCTGGCCTCGGTGAGGTCGGTCGGGGGCGCCTGGGTAAAAATTGGAATGACTCCCTGTCATTCCTGGCAGATGGTACAAAATGCTGGGTAACCGTCCTCATCATAGCAGCTGGAGCCTGAGCTCCTTCAGCTCCCCTTCCCCCACTTTCGTGTCTAAAGAAAAGATTCTGTACTCCCTGGACTATCATAGTAGTGGGAGGCTGCAATCCTCTCCCTCCCATCCTTTAATGTCCTGCCTGGACTATCATAGCAGCTGGAGGCTGCCTCTCCCTCATTTTATCTCACTAAAAAGTCAGTGTTTCTTATTCCTGCATTCTTTATTACTTCATCACACAAATGGGAGGACACTGCCACAATAGCCCAGGAGGGGTGTGGGAGGAGGGAAGCAACGGGTGGGGTTGTTGCAGGGGCACCCCCTAGAATGGCATGCAGCTCATCATTTCTGTGGGATCTCTGGGGCTCTGACCCGCAGCGACTGTGCTCTCTGGCTCTCTAGTAGACTTGCCCCATATTCCAGGCAGGACTGACTTTTAGATAAAACAGAAAGAAGGGAATGACCCGGGGAGTCATTCTCATTTTTGTCCATGCGCCCCCGGCCGACTTCAGCGAGGCAAGCCAGGAGCACCCAAGATAGCAGCGGATGGTACAAAATGATTGATAACCGTCATCGCCAATTTCCAATTGCAAACGGTACAAAATGATTGATAACCGTCATCTCATTGCCAATTTACAATGGCAGACGGTGCAATAGGGATGGTAACCATCTCTGCTACCTTGCAAAGGCAAATGAATGCTGCTGTGTAGCGCTGCAGTACCGCCTCTGTCAGCAGCATCCAGTACACATACGGTGACAGTGACAAAAGGCAAAACAGGCTCCATGATGGCCATGCTATGGCGTCTGCCAGGGCAATCCAGGGAGAAAGGGCGTGAAATGATTGCCTGCCGTTGCTTTCATGGAGGAAGGAATGAGTGATGACATTTACCCAGAATCACCCGCGACACTGTTTTTGCACCATCATGCATTGGGAGCTCAACCCAGAATTCCAATGGGCAGGGGAGACTGCAGGAACTATGGGATAGGTACGGGATAGCTACCCACAGTGCAACACTCTGGAAATCGACGCTAGCCTCGGTACATGGACGCACACCACTGAATTAATGTGCTTAGTGCGGCCGCGTGCACTCGACTTTATACAATCTGTTTTACAAAACCGGTTTCTGTAAAATCGGAATAATCCCGTAGCGTAGACATACCTTTACAGAGATGATAGTGAGAGAAGACTGATGTTTTTGAGGCGCAGCCGACCAACAGGGTGTTCTTAAAAAAAAAAAACAACAACAACACAACAACAGGAAAGAGGCGGCACTCTGTAGTTTGCCCTAACAACAGATACCAAAGTTTTAAAAAAATTTAAATTAAAGTGGTTTTGCAAAAGAGAGCACATTTGTTACTTTTGGAGGAAGGGGAAAGTAACTTTGGAAACAGTGCACTTGTGTAAACACTGTGGGTCAAGATTGTCTTTTGAGGTCTGTGCTTCTGCATTTGAGGGGGAGGAATAGCTCAGTGGTTTGAGCATTGGCTTGCTTAAATCCAGGGTTGTGAGTTCAATCCTCAAGGGGGCCATTTGGGGATTGGTCTTGCTTAAAGCAGGCAGTTGGACTAGATGATCTCCTGAGGTCCCTTCCAACCCTATGATTCTATCCCTATATGGTTAAGCAGACATAAGGATTCAGTATGAAAAGTAAGTCTCCAATTAGAATGGGGCAGGCAGGCAAGTGGTCATGAATAAAGATGGTAAGAGGAAGTAATGGTTGAAAAGTATTAATATTTATTTTTTAATATTTGCATTTCAGTAGCACTTGGAAACTCCAGTAACCAATCAGGGCCACATTGTGCTAAGTGCTGTACAAAATTCTTTAAGGGCACATCTGATGAAGATACTCTGTGCTGATAGGAGAGAGCTCTCCCGCTGGCATAATAAAACCACCTCTGCAAGCAGCAGAAGCTTCATCGGCGGGAGAAGCTCTTCCGCTGACATTGCGCTGTCCATGCTGGCACTTGTGTCGGTAACTTATGTATCAGAGGGGTAGCCATGTCAGTCTGGATCTGTAAAAGCAGCAAAGAGTCCTGTGGCACCTTACAGACCAACAGACGTATTGGAGCATGAGCTTTCATGGGTGAATACGACCAAGTGGGTAATCACCCACGAAAGCTCATGCTCCAATACGTCTGTTGGTCTATAAGGTGCCACAGGACTCTTTGCTGGTATCACTTATGTCACTCAAGGAGGTGGTTTATTCACACCCCTGAGCAACATGAATTCTGCCAACTTAAGCTGTAGTGTAGACATAGTTTAAAAACAAAGACAATTTCTGTTCCAGAAGTGGATAAATCCAATGAAGGGAGAATGGGCAGAAAAATAAAAAAGACAAGATGATAGTAAAACAAGCAGCAGTCTCAGCACACCAGCTGCCTAACTAGAGCAAAGGCCTTGCCAGCACGGGGAGGCAGCATATGGAAATAAGAGTGATTTCTAGTGAGACGTTTCATCATAGTATGAATGAACATCAAAGCCAAGTTGTAATAGATGAGCAGGCTGGTAGCTTCAGGGAACAGTAATAGGAAATGCATTGTCATAATCTTTCACATCAAATTCAGAGGATCCAAACTGGTCTAGATCAATAATGGTTAAAAACACATTGCCATCTCTAGTAGCCTATGGTACATTAAATGTACTGGTGATCTCATTCCATTACTAGTAGTGGCCACTGGCAGCCTTGGAAAATGCATGAGCAACCCTGGAGCTCAAAGTAACTGATCAAAGGTTAAAGAGAATACCACAAAAGAATTGAATGCATATGCAATTCCTTACTTGAACCAATTTGCATGGATTAACAAAATGAATGATGATCTCATCTTCTAAGAAGGGGGAAAGAGAAATTTGCAGATGCCAAAGAACAAAACAAAAATAACATCAGAGAGAGAGCAAAATTAAATTTTGATCAACAAAAAGCCATCAATATCCAGGTTATTTTCGAAAATATATGTTTCAAAACATATTCAATTCCTTTTGTTGAGAAAGGAAAAAAATACACAACAGTGCATTTAGACAATTGTGCAATATTCTACTTGCAAGAAAAAATTATTTCCTGAATTTCTCCAGACAATCCTCTTATGCCCTGAAGTATAGGATTTGATTTTTCTTATCATAGTTTGCTTGCTACAAATGCTGTAATTAGTAACAAATTATCCAGACATTTTCCTAAACCCAGATGGTGTATCTGACTTCATGGGCACTTGTGGCAGTGAATTCCACAAGCTGTCTACATACAGTGTGATGTATCTTTTTTTGTTCTGAATTCATTGGCCTTCAGTTTAATTGAGTGACCTGGATCTCACATTAAGGATTCTGTTTAGATTGTAAATATAGTCAAAACAATATTATTGGACAAGGTTAAAGAGGAAGGTCTGATCAACTTCTATCATACCTGTAACAGTGTCAGTTGCCTCCCAAGTACCCCCCATAGCTCTGGAGTGCACTGTCTCAGTTTCCCTTCTTCAGGGCTCCTCAAACTTCACACAGAGGCTTCTCTGTGTTCAGACATGACTCAAAATAATAGCACCATACAGAACTTTCCAGGAGCAGCTAGAGACTTTCTGAAATCACTTTAAGACACAAAAATGCACTTTCAGAGAGGAAAGCACTTGGTTTATTAACACCACAGTTCAAAAGCGAAAAAGTCTCAAAATAAAATCTACACAATTCAATTCAATTCCCTGCTTTTAGCCGGCCACTCCCAGCCTTTCCTAACTGGAATAGTCTTTTCTTCTCCCTTGAAATCTGCTCTTGGCAGCTCCTCCAAGGCTACTGTTCTGCCTAGCACTTCCAGCCTGCAGCTGGAGCATACTCTCAGGCCTAAACCGTTCTCCCACTCAAGGGTCTCCAGCTCACTATGACTCTTCTGCAGTCTTCACTACAGCTTCCTACTCCATTTCCTGTTCCCCTCTACCTCTTTACAGAAACCAGCTGACCTCTATCAGGGTCCATGGTGATAATTCTGAATATTTCATGAGATCTAACACTTTTCTCCTTTCTGAGTTACTTGTCGTGGTTTTTTCCACCTCTCATGAAAGTATCATCAGATTCTACCCACCAGGGTTCATCTTCAGGCCTTTCAATTTTATCTACACCTTAAGTGAGACAACCAAAACTGAGTATAGCACTCCAGATGATGCTAGCTCATGGACTGTCTACTAGGATTCCAAACACAAATCAGGATAGCATTCAAGTCACTGGGAGCTTTGTCATTGACTTCAGTGGGACCAGGATTTCACCACAAGTATTTTGTTCACAGACAATTCCTGAAGTTCGGAGGCCTATCGCATATTAAAGAAGTATAGATTTTTTCAGCTAAGGTATATTAACTCCATTTCTTCACATTTAATTTATTGTGCCATCATGCTGCCCCACATTCTTTCACTGTATTTTAATCCATCTAGACTTTACCACAATCCTACATGGTTTCACATAGTGAAACAACTTATTCTCACCAGCATACCATGAATTTAGAGTCCACTTCCTCTTGCGAAATAGTTAATAAAATATAGAACACTGGTCATAATACCGGCCTTAGCGGGAACCCAACATTAATTTTTCTCCAGTCTGAAAGACAGCTATATTCACTGTTGGGATGGTGCTGAATTGCTGTGGCCATACTGAATGAATGGTGAAAACATGGCTTGACATGACTGAACTGCAAAAGAGGATTCTGGGAGCAAAATCCTTCTCTTAGCATCAGGCAGATGACAGAGGTGAAACTGACAGGCTCCATGCTGCATGTATGATCAATACTGATCTTTGGGTCAGCAAACATGTCCACCTGAAAGCAAACAACACGTGTAAAACATCCTGAGTGGAGCATGGGCTGACTGGGCATCTCAACTCTGTTGAAGGACATCACACAGGGGGCTGAAGTGAATGATTGACAACGGAGTGAAAGTGGGGTAATGTTCAGTTGGCACCACTCTGCAGTTTCCTCCCAAAGTATTAATTAGGTAAATTAGTAGCCACATGCCCACTGGGCATGCTTTTAAGACATGTGCCTACTTTGAGTGAAAAAAGTATAAAAATCAATCAAATTAATTTACCGTTGGGAATTCCTCAATTGATGCTTGAAGACGCTGCTAGATGGAGTAGCCAAAACCCTGCTCTGTGGTCTCAAGTAGGACTGTGAGCAGAGGGGTTTCCAGGCAGCCAAGGCCTTGCCTCACAGGAATCTGAGACAAACCAGAGGGCTGAGGAGACCAGACCTGTAGAGAAGAAGTCGTCCATAGAATTGGTAGCCACCTTCTCTGTTTGCCAAGCCGGAACTGTGTGAGGCTAGCACAGGGCCTGTTTGTGTACGTTTGTGAAAGAGGTTCACTAAGAGAAATGTATAGTTCTTTAATATCTAACACAGGAGTTACCGGTATGCGCTTAGTGTAACCCTTTACTGCTTGTGTAATTCCTTCTCAAATAAACTGCAGTGTATGCAAGCTAATTACTGTCAACCTTTTCCATTGGTATGACAGTAATCTTCTCCACTGGGAACCATTAAAGATCCATTCAGGGGTAGTAGCCTCCATGCGCCAATATTTGGTAGCAGAAGATGGTTACTATTGTGTCCAAGAAAAAGGTCTTTAAACTGAATCAAACTGTTTTCTGAACTGGTGGCCTTTGAGGAGCTTGGTATTCTGAATCAATGGTGTTAACCAACTAATTGAAATATTGTTCTGACTTACATTAATTTTAGTTCGGGGACAAGATTTAGTTACAGTATGCAGAGAAGGAAATATACCGGTGAGTGGGGTTGTATTGGTCGTTCTTAAAGTTGACGTTTCGCAAATGCAGACAGAGAAGCATTGTCGAACCGGAGGACAAGGGGGGCACTCCAAATCCTCTGGGTGTGGTTGATGAATGTTTGTTAAGACAGGTTTTTAAAAGCTTGGGGTCTGATCCATGTCTGGCTGATGCAGTCCCCACACTGCATGAGGAAGTTCTGGACAACTTGCTGTTGAGGTACCGAAAGGGTTACACTCCCAAGAAAGCCCAAACAGAAGCACATGTCATCCGTTCTATGTTTTGTGCTGTAGATAAGCTTGTAAAGGAGTGAGATGTTGTGTAAGAAAGTTTGGAACGGGAATTGGAAAAATTAAAATTGCAGAATGAAAGCCTGAAAAGTGACTTGCAAACTGCTATAGCACAAAATGTAACCAAGGCTCAGCAGATAACAGCTTTAACCCAAACATGTCTGAAAAGAATAAATATACAAGTGGAAGATGAAGAGGAATCCTTTCCAGGATCTCTGGCAGCCCAACCAGTAGTGATAGCAAAAATGCCTCAGCCTTCACAGCAAAATACGAGAGGAAGCATATCATCTTCTGACTGAAACTGAAAAACAGGCACTGGCTAAACAAATGGACTCTTTAATCTACACTACCCACCGAATCGGCAGGTAGTGTTCAATGTATCGGAATCGATTTATTGCGTCTCGTCTAGATGCGATAAATCGATCCCCAAATTGACACCTGTACTCCACCTTGGCAGGAGGAGTAAGCAGAGTCGATGAGAGAGCCACGGCGGTCGACTCGCCGCCATGAGGACAGCCAGGTAAGTCAAACTAAGATACTTCGACTTCAGCTACGCAAATAGCGAATAGCATAGCTGAAGTTGCATATCTTAGTTTGAACCCCCCATCCACTAGTGTAGCCCAGGCCTAAGAGAATATGTTTGTCTTGGCTGTTGGAATACATGATTAGAAAACATTTAGATCTTGAAGATTTAAGAGAACTGATAATAACTTGTGCTGGCTCTATGGAAGGAATGACTTTGTTGGCAGAAATTGAGGCAGAGTTAAACAAACGTGAAAGAGATGATGTCATCCAGAAGGCAGCCCGATACTTTCTGACCCCTCTGAATTGAGGAGGATAGCTCTGTTGATACATCAGAAGGAAGCGGAATCTGTTATGGCTTATTGTACTAGGTTGTTGCTGGTATGCTCTCTGGCTGAAATCGAGGAGAAACAGCTACCAGATTTGATCTATGACTGTTTAAGGAAACCTATTAAAATTTTCATAGGATCCTGGATGGATTTAGATCAGGTTAAGTTGATGAAAGCAGCTCAGGAGGCAGGAAGTGTAGTAAGTGAAGCAGGTAGTTCTTTTCAGAAAGTGCTTAGTGAAGCTCCCTACAGCAATCAAGCAAGCTATAATGGCTCCAAGCACACTGATATGGGACATGGTAGTTGCAATGAAATAGGACAAGGCCGAGGATGGTGTGGTAGGAGACGTGGAGTGTTTAGTGGGGGATCATTGTGAGCACAGGTATGGGCTCAACTTCAAGAAAGAGAGGCCTATATGGCCCGTTTGGATGGGTAACCTCTGAAGACTTTGCTAACTGCTTTAAGTGATTTGATGACAAGGACTAGATCACAGTCAACACTGCAACCAGGAGTTAAGGCTATTGAGGCCATGGGAACATGTACAGAAGATTTGCCAGTGAGTTCTTATGGCTTGTTATCCCCGGAATTGACTCAGATGAAATTGGCAGGTCCCTGTCAGGGTGGCTACACATATCAGTAAAAATGCCTCACCTTTAGCAATCCATCCTCAAAATGTTAGTAGCCAAATTACAGCCCTACATAAAACTGGGAAATCTTACATGGAAAAGGGGACAGAAGGAAACATATAATGGTTCTGGCATTAACTAATACAGGAGCAAAGGCAACATTAAGTATTAAAACACCTGCCATGGGTAGTGGATCAAACTAAATTTTAAATAAATACAGTGGTTTGTAACAGCATAACTGAAAAAGCTTTATTAAAAGTGGATATGGTACAACAGAAAAAATGAATGATTAATTTGGCTGAAAGACTGGTTGTGAAGAAAGAGACTGTAAATAACCAGGTTGTTAAAGAAGGATTAAGAAAGTGAACCTGTAAAAGCAATGGCAACTGTGGCACTGCCAGACAATATGTGGATACGGGAAATTTCTCATGATTTGGGCTAGAAAAAAAGTCAGTGGTAAAGATAGTGGGAAAAAAAACATTTGTAAAGCCAGCTCCTCAGTATTCCTATCCAGCAGCAGCAAACAAACAAAACAAAACAAAACAAAAGAAAACCACAAAAACCTTGTTGCAGGATCTAAAAGCACAAGGGGTAGTAGTAAAGTGTCAAAGCCCCTGCAACGCCCCAATCTGGTTTGTACAAAAACTGGATGGCAGATGACATGCCATGATTATATTACAAAAATTTAATTGTAAATATACCCTTGTTGTAGCCAACCTTCCAACTATGAGATATAACAAAGGTTGACAAATAACTCTGATGAGCAGCAGGTATAATAGACCAGGTGAAAATAAGCCTCCCTTAAGCCAAGCCCTGGCCCGATCCATACTGCAAACTCTCCCCTATGTTGGTGCCCAAGCTGGTGGGAACTCGGTTCTGCCAAAGGCTGGTGGTCCGGCGCTGGGGCCGATGCTGAGGCCAGCTAGCAACCTGGCACTGGCGGGAGCCTGGTGCTGTGCCCCCGGCACTGGAGGCGGCCTGACAGTGCAGTACTGGTGCCAGCTGGGGACTGGGGCAGATTGGCTGGGGATCCTCTTGCTATGGGCGGGGCGGTGGGCGCTTGGGGCTCTGGAGGATGGGAGGGGCGGGTGTTCAGAGCTCCAGTGGACAAGGACAGGGCCTTGAGTGCAAAGGCTGGGGCAACATGGTTAGCCTCTCTGAAGGGGGGGCATACACGCCGCCCATGGAAGACAGGTTAAACAAGTCAAGAGAGAGACAAGACATTTACCGCAGTTAAAAAAACAAAGAATGTTAGAGTTTCACAAAATAGTCACTGGCCATAAAAATTACAATGATTGAAGAAATGTCATCTCATTCATATTTTGTGAACACCAAATTAAGAAACAAACATCTGGTAGAGGTACCTGAGAACACAGCTGAGGAAGAAAATGAGTAGCAAGCCAAGAAGAGTGATTTTAGAACTGATGCACCGAGGGTGGAGGGGGGTGGGAATTGATGTATTGATCTTGTTTCAGACTACATGGAAGAGACTAAACAGACTATTAAAGACCTTATAATAGATAAATCCTGAAATAGTAAAAACAAAAAACAAAAACAAAATCCTATTGAGATTATAATAAGATACTTACTTATAGCTTATGTTATAAAAATGCTGCTGTATTTGCTAGAACTTGCTAGAATTTAGGGGGGAGGAATTAAAGGGAGGTGTGCCACAAAGGGTTAAGCATCGTCAGGGAATTTAAAGTTGTCACACATCCTGTAGGAAGCTTCCTGTTCATTCAGACTCTCACACACAGTCAGGTATCAGCAGCAGCACTATGTTTCATTTAAATACATAATCACAAAACCTGCTTTAGTCATCAGTAAAATACTACAGTTTGAGCACTGTGCCATTGCTGTTATCACCAATATAAATCCCATTGGTTCAATTACTAATGGTATATTTCTCTAGCACAGACAACTTTGAAACCGCAATAATCCATCTAGGTTCATATACGGTATAACATAGTATCTGAGCACAAAAGCGTACTCAGAAATATAAATTCACTTTAAAAATGTAATTATGACAAAATTCACTTATGATATTCAGGGCTGATGTTGTGCCCTTGTCATACTGTATTACTAATTTCATTTTACATTGATAAAGGCAGTATACTACAGTGGAAGTTACTTTATTGTTTTGTTTATAAAGCTAAAGCCTAGTTATGTCACCATGTTTACTATTCCAGGGATATATAGAAGGAATGATCTATTTTTACATGATAAAGAAGTGATATCTGAATAGACTCTAACCCAACAAGGGTAGCTGTACTGTAAAGTAAATACAGCACCCTTCCTATTTTTCATAGAAGATGAAGTTTCTTGTTACTAAGAATGGAATAATTCTTATACGCTAAACATTTGTCATGCAACCTTAGCGCACACACACGTACCTGTTGCTCAGGGTGAGAATTCTTATTTGTTCTGACTCATACTAAACACTTCTTATACTAAATAATGAACAAACTGGAGTCTCTGGCACTAACAAATACTTATTTAAGGTAACAAGGTTTAACAAGGAGCAGTCAAATGACTAAACGGAAAACTGAAATCTAGGTTCCAAATTAAATTTCTTTTTTAAATTACATTAATTGTGGAGAGGCAGCTAGGAATCTTCCTACCCTCTTTCATCTATTCCATTCCTAACGAACTGTAGTAAAAACAGCACCTCTGTCCCACAGAGTTTGGACCAATAGAAGTTTAGCTAATTTAAAATCCACAAGAGCCTGCATAAAAAGATGCCCTTCTCTCACTCTCATTGAAGAAAAAAACACTCCTGCCCAGGATCCATAGTGCTGCTTTCAGGTTGTCCCAAAAGGAAGATACCATACCATTCTTATTCATAACTTGTTAGCTTAATTGCTGGTCAGCACATTGAACTTCCATTGAAAATAACAATCAGGCTGACCAATGTTAACAGTTCCTCTGCACAATTCTCACCCCAGCTGCAAAATTATATACACACATTAACCTTCTATCCTGGTCTCCAGCAAAGCGCACACATATTCCTCAAGTGGACAGAGTGCAATATTGACTTTCAAGCAGGTCAATTTGCATTCCACTTTTCTCAAAGTCATAAACACAAAGCCTAAGACAGGCCAAAAAATCAGACTGACACATTGAGGGAGTAATTTGAATATTACAATGCCACTATTATTTCTCCTAGGAAAATAAAAATCCATAAAAACCGAAACATGAGCATACAATAGGATTATTTTCTATATACCTCTGATCCACAGTATAAACAATAATTAATTCTTCCTGATAATCTATAGGGATTTTGTTGGTTTGTTTTTAATCAGATTTTTGGTGGTAGCTTTGATTTTCTTAAAACTTTACTAGATATGGGCCCAAATATGAGATACGTTGAGTGGCTCATGGAAGGTGCTGAGCATTTCCAACCCTCAGTGAATGAAACAGGAATTGTAACATTCACCATGTTAGAATATTGGGTCAATAAGCAGGAACTACATGGCTTATTTCACATGAACAGACTTGTCATCAGTAAGTAACTGGCTTATCAACTGCATTGTTTACAAAAGTATTTCTGCTTTTGGGAGTTCAATATAGCTCTGAACCTCTTGCTTCCCCCCACCACTGTGTATCACACACACATTTTTAAATTATACAAAGATGACAAAACCTGATACTTTTCTTGTTTTTTTATCAGTCACCATTTTAAATAAAATGTTGTGCTTACTTAGAGCTTGGCTTGTGAAAGATGCCAGATTAACAGCACTGAAGACCAAAATCATTGTTATTAAATACTATTTGTATTACAAGAGTATGTAGAGGCCTCAGTCAAAACTGGGGCTCCACTGTGGTATACATTCTACAGACACAGAGTAAGAGACAGTCCCTGGCCTGAGGCGCTTACAATTTAAATAAAGCAGGCAGACAAAAGGTGGCAGGAAGGAAGTATTAATACCCCCAGTTAACAGAGGACAGAGAAAATTGTCTTCTATGGAATAAGCTACTGGATCCATGCCCAAACCCTGGGGATCCCATGACAGTAACCTGATAGCTGGGCATGTCGAATTTCCATGGAAAGTAACAATAAGGCTGACTAGTTTTAACAGTTTCACTGCACAATTCTCACTTTTGCTGTGTAATAAATATAAACAAGCTCTTGGTCTCCGGCAAAGCACACAAATATTCTTTGAGTGGATATTGACTTTCAACCAGGTCAATTTCCATTTGCCTTCCAGTTTTTTTGTTTGAGCTTCTACACTTAACTATGGAAGGGTCACAAACAAGATACATAGTAGCCATTTTGTCAAGGGCAGCCTAAAACAAATAATTATGTCACCGAAAAAAAAAACCTTAACAATTTGCTGGAACAGAGTCAGTGATTTAGGGTGGACCATCAAAACAAGGCCTCCACTTCTAAGATAGAGGTGGCCATATAACATATGCACTGATAATATTTTTAATTACACTTCCTGTGTACTAAAGATCATCCTGTTTTGGCCTCATGAAATACATACTATACTGTTCCAACATTCCATGCATACGCTCTGTTGCGTATATTACAGGTGATTCATTCAATGACTCAGTGAATGGAGGATTCCCAGCCATGTGTAAAATAACCCCTCAGCACTGCTGATTACTGTGTTTCTCTTTAGCATCAGTGGGATGCCCACTATGAAATCCCATATAGCAGCAGCAAGAACATTAAAACAATGGAAAACCAACATTATGCCACCAAAAGCTGCTCCAGAAGAAAATACACCCTGCAGGGAAGTTAGAATAGAGAAAGTTATATCATCCTTAGTAGAGACACCAGCCGCGTCAGATGATAGGCAAAAATGGCTCTTGATGACAAGCATTACAGAACCATATTGTCCTTCTTGATTTTGACTACAGATTCATAGACCTCAAGGCTAGAAGAAACCATTTTGGGGGAAGGGATAGCTCAGTTGTTTGAGCAGTGTCCTGCTAAACCCAGGGTTGTGAGTTCAATCCTTGAAGGGGCCACTTACGGATCTGGGGCAAAAATCTTTGTGGTGATTGGTCCTGCTTTGAGCAGGGGGTTGGACTAGATGACCTCCTGAGGTCCCTTCCAACCCTGATATTCAGAGGAGGGACAGCTCAGCAGTTTGAGTATTAGCCTGCTAAACCCAGGGTTGGGAGTTCAATCCTTGAGGGGGCCATTTAGGATCTAGGGCAAAAATCTGTCTGGGGATTGGCCCTGCTTTGAGCAGGGGGTTGGATTAGATGACTTGAGGTCTCTTCCAACCCTGATATTCTATGTTTAACTTCTTGTATATAAATGCCATAGAGTTTTTCCCATAAACTGAATTAAAGCATACCTTTTAGAAAGATATCTAATTTTGTCTCAAAGACTCCAAGTGATGATGAGTCCACCAGTGTTCACTCTAATTTTTCCCATCCATGTGCTGAATGAATTTTGTTATGTGCACCAATATGGAGGTGATGTATGACTGAACCCCGAGGCCGATAGCTTTGGCATGTTGCAGGGGGCTCAGGGCTAGGGCAGAGGATTTGGGTGCATGGGGGTGAGGGCTCTGGCTGGGGGGTGCATACTCTGGGGTGGAGCCAGGGATGAGGGGCTCAGGGCTGGAGTGTGGGGGCTGGTGAGGGCTCTGGCTGGGGGTGTGGGCTCTGGGGGAGGGCTGTGGATGAGGGTTTTGGGGTGCAGTAGAGCTCGGAGGGGAAAGAGGACACCCCCCAGTTCTCTCTCCCCACAGCAGCACCTGGGATGTGGGGGAGAGGTGCCTGTCCCCGGGCCACGGCAGGGCTGGGCTGGGGTCGGGGGCGAAGTGCCTGTCCCCCCGCCATGGCAGGTTTGGGGCCGGGGAGAGCTAAGGGAGGGGTGCCTGTTCCCCAGCCATAGCAGGTTTTCCACCTCACAGCTGATGCTGAAAACAACATGTATATCCTTTGCAGTACTGTAAGGAGAGATACTGAATCTAAAGAAGATGATGCTGCATCTGACACAACAAGTTTGAGGGAATGGCAGCCACAATGCAAGAAGAAAGCTCTTGGATTCAATGCAAGAATCCTTGCCTGGACATCACTGTTTCTTCCCTGCATGTTCACGCCACTGTCATAGCCTTGGCTGCAGCAGTCTTGAAGCTTTATTTTATTCTCATTCAAAATGTTCATAAACAGTTCTGTCAAGCCTTTTCCAGTAGAGTCATCCACAGACTGGAAATGGATAAAGTGTTCCTTTACTTAGATACAGCCATCCTCGTTGTCAACAAATCTTACTGTAAATGACGACATCTTTTCACTGTGACTAACGTCAGAAGTGCAAGTTCATTATCACAACGTAGTACTTCACTTTGCCAAGCCACATCAATGTGTTATCAACAGGAGTGCTGCCAGCTTTTTTGCCGCCCCAGGTGGTGGAAGGTCCAGCCCCTGAAATGCTGCCCCCGACAGAGGAGGCGGAAGGTCCCACTGCCGCGGTCGCTGCTTTCAAATGTTAGCGCCCTAGGCGACTGCCCAGGTTGCCTAATGGGTTGTGCCGGCCCTGGTTATCAAGCACATTCTTTGCCATAGGGTCAATCAATTTGTTTTGAATTGTTTTGCTGCAATGATGGTCCATAGCTTCTTTACAAACCACTCGATGTAGGTGCTCACACATTACATCATCATATTTCCCAAGGAGCTCCACCAAACTGAGGAAATTATTGTTATGTTCAGGGAACAAATTATCTAGTGAGGCCCAGAAAGCCCAATTATTCTTTGCGAGGAAAACAGTAATTGAGAACAGATGCTTAAGCACATTCCTCCAATGCTGTGTTTCTACATTAATAATGTTTTGTTTTTTCTGAGTCTGTGCATTTAGTCAGTTGGAGTCTGGACTCTACTTCTGTCCATTTGGAGTAGGTTGTAAAATGGCCAGGTGACTTTTCATGTTGCTTTAGAGCATCAGCTAAGTTATGCCAGTTTATCATTACTCTTTTATGCCACCAGAAAAACTGGATGATCCTCCACCACTTTTTTCACATTTCCATTCCTTATCTTCAGGTAAATCTGCTAATTCCTTAGTAATGGGATTTCTACCATTTACACTTTATTCTTCAATTTCTTCTGCACTGGGATGATCACGGCTGCCTAAAACTTGGTCTATGTTGTTCTGTTTCAGATATTTTTCCATCAAATGTGTGCCTGGCTGCAAACTAGATTGCAATGGAGCTTTTCGCTTCCTATACCCAGGGCCAGCTCCAGGCACCAGCATTCTAAGCTGGTGCTTGGGGCGGCACTCTGCAAGGGGCGGCAGTCCCTGTTGTTTTGCCCCCAAGCAGCGTGCTGAATTGCCGCCGTGGACAGTCCGGGGTGGCTTCAGATAAACATAGAAGCTGCCGCCGAATTGCCGCCGTCGCAGAAACACACCTGCCACCCTAAAGGAAAACGGACTGCCCCCGCTGTCCGCAGGGCAATTCCGTGCGCTGCTTGGGGCAGCGAAAACTGTAGAGCCGGCCCTGCCTATACTGAGCTCCTTCAGGGGTATCTTTTATTTTCTATCGGGGAAAACAGACTTCTGCTCTCTGTAATACTATGTTCTGCTGTCTGAGAAAGTCATCAAACATTGTGTTTTAAACATGGCAAAAAAAGTAACAGTATTTCTTTTATGTTGTTGTATAGACCAGGGTTTGATAAATATCTCTGGCATCTCATTATATATGTCCTTTATTATTCATTACTTACAATCTTCAAGTCTTAAAACACAAGTCCACTTTCATAATTACACAATAAAACAAGGTTCACAATATCACAGCTGGGCTCTCACTTCACTTCATTCTTACATCTCAGACTGACTGACTGGTGATACCCTGCCCCTTATTTACCCACAAGGGCATGACTGACAACAACATTCTAGGAGGTTCAAGGAAAATTTAGTTCTCAGAAAGTCTGGAAGGTTCCACGAGATTCCACAGAAGTCCAGAACACTCTAGGAGGTTAATAAAAATGAATCCACATACAGAATACCTAAACAAACATTCTATTTTCCCTTTTGTCGCTAACAATAAAAACAGCACCCTCAGCCCAGCGCTCTCCAAGCCCAGCACCCCAAGCAGTCATCTGGATCTCCTGCCCCTAAATCCAACCTTGGAGGAAGGTAGAGGGAGACTGGTTCTGGAGTCTGGCAAGCAGGAAGGAAACGTGAGTCTGGGAGTGACTAAAGGCTGCGTGTGTGAGGGTGGTGCTTGGTTGTGTGAATTGTAATTAAATACTACGATACAGTTTTTAATTATAATGCACCAAGGGGCCAAATTAAGGTTGCACAGGCAACCTTAAATCTGGTATTTCCTACCTTCTGAGTACTTGACTTTGCAACATTAATAATGTTCTTTTAATGTAGTTTTCTCTGCGTAACATTAGTATAACTTGTGTGTTTTCTCTTTTATCAGGTAATATGTGCAGATGAAGGGAGTTGGACTCTAATCCAAGTCACCAATTCAGAGTAAAGTATTTTCATCCTATTTACCAAATGGGCTCTTTGGAACAGTGCATAAAAAAGAAGCAACGAATTATTACTTTAAAATCAGAAAGGTCACACGCATACTCACACATACATCTGCCAAAACAATATTGCAATAAAAACTGTGAGAACATTCAATCTATTTTTGTACAGAGCCATAGTTCTCAAATATGAAAAAAAAAAAGGAGCTTGCTTATTCAGGTAGCAGTCTATCTTGGCTAAAGAACATTTCGATTAAAAGAGAATGTTAACTGTTGCTCGGTAAAAACAGAATAACCATAAAATGTTTCTGGGTTCTGATGTTATGCCTACTGACAAACTGTTTTCCTCTTGTTTTTTTCCTTGTAAAAGACAACTTATCTCAAATGTAAAACATGTAATATATGTCTTTTTTCCTTGTAAAAGACAACTTATCTCAAATGTAAAACATGTAATATATACATGTAATATATATACAGGCACCAGGCTCATTGCAGCTAAAAAGTTTTGAACAGTCAGTCACAATAGATCAGACGTGGGCAAACTACAGCCCACGGGCCACATCCGGTCCCTGGGACCGTCCTGCCCGGCCCCTGAGCTCCTGGCCAGGGAGCCTAGTCCCTGGACCCTCCCCCGTTGTCCCCCCTCCCCCACAGCCACAACTCCGCACGGGCCACGCTCTGGCCCGCCGCTCCCACTGGGCAGTGTGGGGAGCGCAGCTGGCTCTGGTCAGGTGTCACAGCTGCGAGCTCCTGCTGCTGGTAAGGGAGTGGGGGGGTTGGGTAAGGGAGCAGGGGTCCTGCAGGGCAGTCAGGGAGGAGGGGGTGGTTGGATGAGGCTGAGGTCCTGAGGGGGCAGTCAGGAGATGGGGAACAGGGAGAGTTGAGAGTGGGAGTCCCGGGGGGCATGTCAGGGGGTGGGGATGTGGATAGGGGTTGGGAGGGCAGTCAGCGGACAGGGAGCAGGGAGGGTTGGATAAGGGGGTGGGATCCCGGGGGGCAATTAGGGGTGGGGGGGGTCCTGGGAGGAGGTGGTCAGGGGACGAGGAGCAGAGGGAGGTTGGATACGGGGTGGGAGTCCCAGGGGGGCTGTCAGGGAGCAGGGGTGTAGATAGGGGTTGGGGCAGGCAGGGGACAGGGGGGTTGGATAGAGGGTGGGGGTCCTGGGAGGGGGCGGTCAGGGAACAAGGAGCAGGGGGAGTTGTATGGGGAGGTTCTGAGGGGGGCAGTCAGGGGGTAGGAAGTAGGAGGGAGCGGATGGGGGTGGAGGCCAGGCTATTTGAGGAGGCACAGCCTTCCCTACCTGGCTCTCCATACAGTTGTGCAACCCCGATGTGGCCCTCAGGACAAAAAGTTTGCCCACCCCTGCAATAGATAGAGCTGGTAACACAGCCCATATAAGGTTGCAGGGCTCTTTCCATTATTAGACTGATCCTCATATTTTTGCCAAAATTTAACCATTTAGTCTGAAATTTTCTATGCCAGATGTCTGCATCAGGCTGATATTTAAGAGTAATAGTATAACCATTTTCAAGAATGTTAAGGGAAAATATGCTGGTTTGCCCATGTTAAAAAAATTATTGCAGCTGTTTCTTTAACAATTTATAGAGCCCCCAGGCTTTGCAAACAGGGACTTGCAATTGGAATAGGGTGATGGTAGGGCTGAAAGGGATGTGATTTTACCATCCTTGTGAATATTTGTTCAAATTTACTTAAATTATGAGCATGAGTATAGACAACTGAGGGCTTGGGGAGGGCACTAGGCCCCCCAAAACTTAGGGATTTCATTAATAAATAAAGGAAATAATGAGTTTGGAACAGAAGTTTGTTCATCTCACTTTATTAAAAGTGGACAAGTTTAGTCATGGTACAAAATTACTAATGAAGTGATATTCAACAGCTATTATTTTATTTACTTCAGCCATCCACATTTAAAAAAAAAAAGTTGTCTACACACCTGATGAGCCACTGAAAAAAAATCACAGCTGGTACATGCTCAGTAAAGGGATTTATCAGAATTTGGCAGCTAAATTCCCTGAAGACTCCATCTGCACTAAGCTTGCTCTAGCCAGGGTTACAGGGACTGAGCAGGACTTTCTCTACAATTGCTCTTCCTGGCTGCCAGGTGCTGCTGTGGCACTAGGCACAGGGAATAAGATCAGGGAGGTTATATCTGGTGTTTTCAGTGCTCTCCCTGCTTGCACCAGGGAGTGCAAAGGGTGTAAGAGCTCCAGGATGGGAGCAGCAGAGAGGGGAGGGAGATAGGAGCAGAGAAGGGGAGAGGAAGATGAGACAGATAGGAGCAGAATGGAAGAGAGGGATTGGCTGGATAGTGCTTATGGAATGAGTAGATATTCAATATTTATTTTTATCTTTAGCATTCAATGTGTAGCTCTAAAACAAACCATCCACACCCTGCACTGAATACAGACATTAATTTCTTTGGGGGCTTTTTTTTTTTTATGGTGCTTTCATCATAGTATCTTAGTTCTTTACAAACATTGATGAATCAATCTTCACCACACCCTGTGATATTACTATCCCCATTTTACAAATGGGGAACCAAGGCACAGAGTTTAAAGCCAACATTGTTAAGTGTCCACTAATTTTGGGTGCCCAATCTAAGAATCCTAGGACCAGATTTTACAGAGTACTAAGTATTTTATAGCACTCTATATGCTGGGAACAGAATTTCCATTTACCTGAGTTATATTTGCGAGTACTTAGAACTTTGGCAAATAAGACCACGTGTCTTGGTTTGGGTGCCAAGAAAATGAGGAACACACAGGGGCCACCAGTAAAAACTATGGCTTATATGATTTGTCCAGCATCATATAGGAACTCTGTGGTAGAAACCAGGATAGAATCCAATTCTCCAGTATTGCATTCAATTACAAGACCATTTCTCTGCCTGCAGTTCCTTCCCTCATTCACCACACATCTTCCAGCTTCCGCAACAAATGAAGCAGAGGTTCTATAGACAACAGCCTCATTCAATACATAACCATGATTCATTCATTCCTGGAGCATAGTCCCATCCTCTGCACTGAATGAAGCATGGATCCAGTGGAAAAATAGTATGGGATCATGAAATTCAAGGCTGTACCATAATACATATGCACAAGGGGACAAATTAAGGTTGCACAGGCAATCTTAATTCAGGCACTTCCTAACTTTTCAGTGCTGGACTTTGCAAACTTTACATTCTTTTAACATAGGGTTTTTTTTTGTTTGTTTGTTTTTAAAATATACATAATGGATGAAATTGTACAGTAGTACCAATACATTCTTCAAACAAAACATTTGTGGTGAGAGAAAGAGCAACTTTCGTTAGAAAAATCAGTTTAGTCCCATACTGATAAAGCTCCTCACCTTCTGAGATTAAATCAACATTTTTATTCTTTTTTTTAAAAAATAGAGAAGTGTAGTGTTTGAATTACGTCATTTCCAAAAGGCATATAATGAAACGGTTAAGTCAAAAAAGGAGGAGTCTGGACTTCCTTGTGGAACTATATTGCAATTATAGTTCCACAGATAGTTGTCCAAATGTTGCATCTTCTCATAAAGAAAGAATGAGACAAACTCACTCCCAATACTGTAGCAAGCAAAAATGATGATTGTTTTAGGGGATGGTAATAGTAATAAAAAGCAACACAAAAATTGCTCCATCAATACAATAGGTGAAATCCTGGCCTCAGTGAAGTCAATGGCAAAACTCCCATTAACTTCAATGGGCAGGATTTCATTCTAGATCTGAAATCTCACCAACTTCCTGAAAGGGTCAAGTAAGCATAAAAATGTGTTTGCAGTATTGACTAACAGGTTAGCAGCACACAATACGCAAAACAAAAACAAAGATGGCTACAAGACTAAGGTAAAATGACTTACTGCAAATGACAGGGTACGACATAATGACTGCTATAAATAAAACAGAATTAGGACATCCAAGACTCTCCCTAGAATCCCTGGGTCACTATTCTCTTGTGTACATTATGCTCCCATACTGAAAAAAATACAGATTCTTTCTAAATAAGTTCCAATTAAGCTTAGAACTACAAAAGTCATATTCAAAGAGATATGGATGATTCCTATGTACGTGAATGGCAAAGTCCATTCACTGTGTTTCATTTTCTGCCATCAAGAGCACGTTTGAGTGATAATTTACATGTATTTTAGAAAAAACAGTGTATACCACAATTTGATATTTTTGAACTAAAGAATTCTGAAGACACAGAATTTAGGAGTGAGATGCTATTCCCATTCTACTAAGACAAAAGGCAAAACCTCCATCAATTTTAAAGGCAGCAGATCAGTTAATTATTACAAATTATTAGCAGTACTATTTTTTAAAGTTCAAAAATAAATACCAAACATAAATGCCAATTTTGATTAAATAATATAAGTGAAAAGTATCATGCTCTACTTCACACTGACCTAGTCGGAATCACTGCATAACCTAACCCTAGTACAAATGAGGCATAGAAACCTCTATACAAGGCAACTCTGCCCATGTCATCCTCAACCTGTGAAAGGTTACTGCAGGCTTTCAGGGCACAGACATCCTTACATAAGTCTTTCACAATAGGATACATTTAATCTTTTATGAATTCAGTGCAATTATTACTCTATGGATGGCACTGAGTATTTGTTCCAGCTTGCCCCTTATCTTAGTATCTTTCTACAGAGACATATATTTAAAAAGCATTCATGCTTCACAAAGTGACAATGTCACACTATATTTGAGAAAAAAAAACTTAAGTACAGTATTTGATTCTTGAGATATCAACTTGACATTATAAGAACTCGTCTTTCTTTCCCTTATAAAGCAAAATCATAGCATATTTTTATTCCTAAAGCATCTTGCTTATTTATGGCATGATTCACTATAGTTTATTATGTAGCTACCCCTTTTTAATTCTCAAATATAATTTTGCAAAGTGAATGCAACTAGTAACACCTTTAGATATTTAAGCCTGATCTTGCAAACAAAGCACATGCATAACTTTGTGCATGTGAGTAGTTCCATTGACTGCAACTGGATGACTCACAATGTAAAGTTGCACACACAGTTAAGTGTTTGCAGAATTGGGGCATTTTTTTTTATAGTTAGTTAATGCAGTTAAGAGCATTACAGTTAAATAAAATTGTTCTTAGTAAAATTGCCAAAGTCTCGTATTATTAAAAATTCTTGTTTAAGATAAGGGTAAAAGTCAGCTAGTAATAAGCCTCAATTAATCTATCAACAAAATGCTATATAATATATATACGCTGAAGCATGGTTCCCACACTTCTCCTCATATAGAAGTTAAAGCAAAGAATAGTGAAAAAAAAGGCAAAGAAATTAGATATGGAGAAGAACTATTATACATACATATATATATATATATATATATATATATATATATATATATATATATATATATATATATATATAATATTATATTATATATTATATTACATCACCCCGGCCAGTACAGAATTTCTCCATATAATCTACTGCTGAGTTGTTGTTCCTGTCTGGGGTGAAGTATATTCCATAATCTAAACGTTTCCTGATATTTGGCCTTTACTAAATTTCATGCCATTACTACACCTTAATTAATTGCTTTTCTCCCTGTCAAGCCACTGTGGGATGAACTCTTCATAGTTATGGACAGATGCCACTCTGCCTGCAAGAATTCACCACCTAGATGAAGACCATCTGGATCAAGCTTAATTTAGATTGACCAGAAGGGCAAACCATCAGAGGAACTCTTCAGATATCTGCCTTGACACTGTTAAGTCTCTGATTACTATTATAATAATTTATCATCCTTCTTTGAAACTAGGGATGTAACAGTAGTAACAGCTCAACAACTCCAGCTTGACAGATGATTACATCCATTTCATCTGGACAAGACCCTTACTGCTATAATCTAGGCATCTGCTGGCTCATAATAGCACTATTATAACTCTTCAGATGAAATTTAATATTGATAAATGCAAAGTAATGCACATTGGAAAGCATAATCCTAACTATACATACAAAATGATGGGGTCTAAATTAGCTGTTACAACTCAAGAAAGAGATATTGGAATCATTGTGGATAGTTCTCTGAAAACATCCACTCAATGTGCAGCGACAGTCAAAAAAGCAAACAGAATGTTGTGAATCATTAAGAAAGGGATAGATTATATAGATGCCACTATATAAACCCATGGTACACCCACATCTTGAATACTGTGTGCAGATGTGGTCATCCCATCTCAAAAAAAGATATACTGGAATTGGAAAAGGTTCAGAAAAGGGCAACAAAAATGATTAGGGGTATGGAACAGCTTCCGCATGAGGAGAGATTAATAAGACTGGGACTTTCAGTTTGGAAAAGAGACGGCTAAAGGGAGACATGATTGAGGTCTACAAAATCATGACTGGTGTAGAGAAAGTAGATAAGGGAGTGTTGTTTATTACTTCTCATAAACAAAGAACTAGGGGTCACGAAATGAAATTAATAGGCAGCAGGTTTAAAACAAACAAAAGTATTTCTTCACACAATACACAGTCAACCTGTGGAACTCCTTGCCAGAGGATGTGGTGAAGGCCAAGACCACAACAGGGTTCAAAAAAGAACTAGATAAATTCATGGAGGATAGGTCCATCAATGGCTATTAGCCAGGATGGGCAGGAATGGTGTCCCAGCCTCTGTTTGCCAGAAGCTGGGAATGGGTGACAGGGGATGGATCACTTGATGATTACCTGTTCTGTTCATTCCCTCTGGGGCACCTGGCACTGGCCATTGTCGGAAGACAGTATATTAGGCTAGATGGACCTCTGGTCTGACCCAGTAGGGCCATTCTTATGTTCTTATGTTCATATCTATTGCTGACATTCAGAGAGTGCAGTGTCTGTTGGCCCATTTATCAATGTCAAACAATCACAACACCAAGGCAACATGATTTCCATTGACTCCCTGTCTACTTTTGAGTCCATATTAAGGTCCTGGTCCTGATTTTTAAAGTCTTCAGCATCTTGGGATTAGATTTTCCTCAAAACCACTCCTTCAATTGAGACCCAGAAAGACTGCTAAACAGAGTGGGAAATATGCATTTTTGGGGAGGTGGAGAGCAGATGTTCTCAGTAAAGGAGCCCTCTCTATGGAACACCCTACTCAGTGAGAGCTGATTGAGCCCACACCCAACCATCTTTAGATTTGATTGCAAAACTCACCTTTTTGCACTGACACTTCTTCAATAACAGAAACTAAATAACATCAGAGAAGAGAAAAAGAGGTTCAGGCAGCCAATAAGAAAAAAGGAGGGTACCTTAGGGATTCAGTGTTATGCTATTATAAATTTCTATATTTCAGCACCTGGATACTAAAAAGATGGATACCTTGCAAATACCCAAGCAAAACTTTTTTTTGTGATCATATCCTTCAGGTATGCAAATGCAAACTTTTGCGAACAATTGTATCTATCTCCCCATATCATCATTCAGCAAGGATAAACACAAAATATATAAATGTTAATTATTCCAAATAAAGTTTCTTTTAAATTGCAGAAGCATGAAGCATGACAAAAGTAATGTATATTCAGCATATATTTTCTAATTAGCATCTGGCTCATGAACCATGAATAGTGAATCATCATACCAATTATTATACTAGCCTGTATTATCAGTTTAAATTGATTAGTTGTATTTTCCAATGATAGTTAATATAGATTAAGGAAAATTCATTTTTGTCACTATTTCTAGATATAACTCTCTGTCACAGTATAGATATTTCTGTTATCCTCTGCTCCAAGCAATTTCAGAGCTTGAATTCTATAATCACCTCTCTAAAAATATGGTCATTTTTGCCATTCAATATCCAAGAGTTAGCAACCCTATCATCCTCCCTTGGGTATGTACCCTCCACACTTGCAGTAATCCCAATCAAATGTAGACTTCTTAGTATAGCCTGGTTTGCTAACCTTTCCATTCTTCTTCATACACAATAAGAATTATTGTTCTCTAGCATTTTTTCCATTATAGCTTCTTCTGAACTGGTACTATCTGACCCAGCTGTGTCACACATCCACTTCTGTAGCTGTCATCTCCTTACCAGAGATAACAAGAGTCACTGTTGTGAAGATAGTCCAGAGAAGATTAGATCAGGTTTTTTTGATTTAATCTTAGGAGTCCAATACTAAAGGAAGTAGAAGGCCAAGACAATGTTGAGGCACAATATTCTGCAGTAGCAGCCTCAAGTTTAAAGAAATCCAGATTTTTTAAAAATCCTTTAATCCAACTTGGAAGCTGCTACACAAGATAGACAATCTCTTAGTAAGAAAAGATGATAGCTAACCAAAAATCATCAAAAAACAAAACCATTTTTCCATATCCTGACTGCACAACTATAACATGCCCGGCAACTGCCACTCAGCTACTTATTTTTTAAAACTAACTTTAAATGCAAACTTCCCATGCTCATTTTGAACAGGTACCTTTGAACATCAAGCCTTCTGATTTGTAATTAATTGGATGAACATCTGTCCCATAACAAAAATGTGACAGTGTTTGTTAAGCACTTCAAATTTTGAAAATGAACTCTATGGCGTATTGGCGGGTAACGATCGATTTATCAGGGATCGATATATTGCGTCTCATTGAGACACGATATATTGATCCCCAAACACGATCCTTGTCGACTCCGGAACTCCACCAGAGCGAGTGGTGGTAGCGAAGTCGACAGGGGAGCCGTGGCCATCGATCTCGCACCATGAGGACGGGAGGTAAGTCGGAATAAGATACGTTGACTTCAGATACGGTATTCTCATCGCTGAAGTTGCGTATCTTACATCAACACCCCCCACCCCCCAGTGTAGACCACGCCTATTTAACGTATACATTAATTTAGATTATAAAGCAGGGGTAGGCAACCTATGGCACACGTGCTGACGGCGGCATGTGAGCTGATTTTCAGTGGCACTCCCACTGCCTGGGTCCCGGCCACTGGCCTGGGGGAGCTCTGCATTTTAATTTAATTTTAAATGAAGCTTCTTAAACATTTTAAAAACCTTATTTATTTTACATACAACAATAGCTTAGTTATATATTATCGACTTATAGAAAGAGACCTTCTAAAAACGTTAAAATGTATTACTGGCACGTGAAACCTTAAATTAGAGTGAATACATGAAGACTCAGCACAGCACTTCTGAAAGGTTGCCAACCCCTGTTATAAAGTCTTCTTTTGGTCTACTGTGGATACACCTTTCATGGCTAACCGATGAATTTAATAAGAATCAAGTGCTTGCACAAAATATATTGAAAAGCAATGTTATAACTGAGACACATTGTACAACACAATACTCCTTTCAGAAAACATAATTTTGAGTGGCGTAGCCTAAAATGTACAACAATTTCCCTGCTCCATTTCACACACACACACACCATTTTTTTTTTTTTGTGCTTGTAATGATACGAAATTACAGGTTAATGGGACAAGTATTTAGATTCTTCTAAGAAGGCCAGTTTCATTCAGGAAGTGATGCAGACATACAAATGCATATTTCTACTAAAAAATATTTATAAATATCCTTCCCAGTAGCTCTGCTATAACTAGGGGCATAATCTGTCCCACAATGCAGTGAATAGAAAAATGACTAGCCCTAGGAACAGAAAACAAAAAGCTGCACTTTTGTGTGATATTTATAAATCTGTCATTTTCAAAGTCTAGTAATTAGTGGGTTTTGTTCATACTTCGTCATTACCGAATCCCATACTCATTATGCAGGCAAAACTCCCACTGACATAGTCAGGTGTATGAAATTAGGACCTAACTGTTACAATGTTTCTACTTTTTAATCTCATCTATTTATTTTCTTTGGGCTTTGTATTGGTACCTACGAACCTATTACTGTACCTGAACACCTCCCATAGCAAGGGACCTTCAGTACTTCTCTGAGTCTTTGATTCTTCTTACCCTGGTTTTAAAAAGCTGTATTTGGGATTCTGCCTTTTGGGGGCGGGGAGGAAGTAGAGCATGTGTTGTTTTAAGTGTCCCATCAAGGAATATTGAGTTGAATTTGGTTGTCAAACAGGATTATAAAACACATCAGTTTCTATTTCAATCATTCTGCAAAGGACTTTTCAATATTTGTACAAAAATATGAAAAATATTTAAAGTTGTTCTATATACACATTCAAAAGCAAACAGCTGTAGTCCATATTTTTAATGGGTACACTTGACTATCATTAATTTTGTAAAAATATTATATACACCCAAAGACATATTCTTCCCACATATAAACATTCTCAACTTTTGAATTATCTATCATTGAGAAATGTGTATTTTACTTGGACACTTTTGAATCCACATAACACTAACACTACTGATTCTCTACTGCCTAGACTTTGCTGTGCAGATGAGCTCCAGGGCTCAAATGTATTGTCTGGAGCACTCACTCAAATTTGTTGTAATCACCCATGAATTCATTAAATATATAAAAGGCCTGATTTTCAATTACCCTACAGCTCCAGCAGCATAAAGGGTCTGTAATTGACACCAAGGAAGATATCCATCGTAATTATGACTGGAATATACCGTACTTTGGCTATTCTTCAGTGGCAGAAGAGCAGCCCTCTGAGGCCTGTTGGAGCCCTGAGGCTGGCTCTGACTTACAATGGGGGCTGAAAATAAGGGGAAAATGCCACTGAAAAAAGTTTTAAAGACTCTTTTCCTTCCTTCCACATTTCTGTGCTGAGCCCAGGAGTGGAGAAAGAACGTGGACCAAGTCAATGACTATTATGGCAGCTACTGAAAACACATCATGTGCATTTTATGAACTTCTTTTTACCCAGGAAGTTTCTTTCTGCCTCAGGCATAGGGTGACTGTTACTTATGCCCATTAATACATTTATTGATTTACACACAAAACATGTTGACATTATCAGTCCTTGCTTCTATGCAAAGGATTACTGAAAATAAGCAACTATCTTTCAGCTAAACATTCTCTTTTAGAAACAAAAAGCTTAAAATTGTATATGACTTGGTGAATTGTGTTCTGGGTTTCAACAACATGACTCAGATCCAAGGAAAGCCAGCTGTATTTGTAAATGTGAATACTGTGCAAACAAATGCTCTATCCATCACCTGTAAACAGTCTTTTGAGACTACAACACCCACTTAAGTAATTCCCCAATGATCTGGCTGAAATCTCAGGCATACGTGTTTCAGGTACGTGTATATATTCACACACACACCAGGCAGTTCAGTATTCAGAGGGGGACCAAGGCTGGACTTAACTTTCACAACGGTAGAGTTTCACTTGACCAAATTAGCTGTGGTTCAGACCTGGTCGTGGCTGAGGATGGTAGATGGGTCCGGCGTTGGCTCATCTCTAATTCCCTCCAAGGTTCAAGGATATGAAGCCTGTATGTGACAAATCACTTCCATCCGTGGGACGGGATGGCGAGGGACATAAGGGGGGCTCCAATGCCAGCCTGATTGGGGGGCGCTGGTCCGCAGGGGACAGGCAGAGCCCCTGAAGCGGGGCGGGCTGCGCTGCGCTCCGGGGAAGGGGGCGGCTGCCCGGGCAGGAGCCCAGCAGGTTTCGGAGAGAGGGGGGAGCCGCCGCGGGGAAGGGGAGGCAGAGCAGGACGCGAAGTGAGCGGGGGTTGTTACCTGGTTGCGGAGCTCCCGGGAGACGAGGACATGCCGCCGCCGCCGCCCCCTTCTCCCGGCTGCTGCTTCTTCTTCAGGCGCCAGTGGCCGAACGCCGAGCGCTTCTTGGGCTCCCCCTCCGGGAGGCTGCTGCTCCCGACCTGCTGCCGGAGGGACGCCGTCTCCGCGCCCACCTCCGGCTCCGAGTCCTCAGACTCGCTCCAGTGGAAGAGCTTCCCGAACCGCTTGCGCCCCCGCTTCTCCATGCCGAGCGCTGCTGGAGCAGGGAACTCGCCAGCGAATGAGGGAGCTGGAGCCAGAGCCCGGTGCTTAGCGCAGACAGTGGGAGGCGCAGCACCCCGTGGGGACCAGCTGTGGGCTGCCCCAGCACCGCCTACCTTCACCTAGCAGCAGCCGATGCTGCAAATCCCTCCCCCTTCGCCCAGTCGCTGGGGTTCCCAACTTTCCCGAGGCGCGGAGCGAGCGCCAACGACTTCCTGATTGTTCCCTCCTCCCTCATCTCAAACCATCACCCTCAATTCCTCCCCGCTGAGAAAGCAGCACAGTAGCAGGGCCACCGTCTATTGCACAGGAAGGGAGAGGTTTGCATTACCCATGTCCAGGGTGCAAATTATACATTATCAGGTTGTTTTCTGCTGAGGCCGGTTGCCCAGGGCCCTGTGTCACTAGCTTATGCAATACTTGCTCAGCCAACTTGCTTCTCCATTGCAGACACAAGGTACATTTCTTCCACCCAAGAGAAAAAGATTTGGCTGGAAGGTAGGAGGGAAGCATTGAAGATAGCAAACAAGCCTGCCACATCATTTGTCACCTTTGATATTCATTTATCATCTAATACATTAGACAATGCTTCAGGCTGATGGGAACTATAACTGTCCAACAGACATAGCTATTTTTTAACATTGGCCAACATTTCTGAAGTCACCAGGCCTAAATATATAACTGTCTGCACCTAAATGTTAAATGGCCTGATTTTCAAATGCAAAATGGCCAAAATTCATTCAGATTTGTGGATACTCAGCATTTCTGAAAATGAAGCTACTTATATTCTGGTGCCTAAATATGGAGTTAGGGCCCTAATTTTTAGAAAATGTTGGTCATTTTCTTTTAGAAAGAATGTTATGAATACCATTAGATACCATGCTGACTAGCGAAAGCCACAGATATTAGTTATTTATTAACATTAAAATTATGGTCAGATCACACATTGACAGTCTTGACATTTATATTCATGAACAAAGTCAGTCTAGATTTTATCTAAACCAATTTAGTTTTGAAATAGTTACATTTATTTAATTTCAAAGAAAGAGCATGCAACGAACAGATCCCATTCTCAAACTTCATTGCACCACAATCCTCTTCTGAGAACAAAAATAACTACATGACCCCAAGGGGGGGACCAAAGCCTGTGCCCACCCAAGCCCCGCTGCCCTGGGTTGGGGCCAAAGCCCAAGCCCCACTACCCTGGGTTGGCGGGGTGAAGAGGAAACCAAAACGCAAGGGCTTCAGCCCTGGGCGGGTGGCCTGTAATGTGAGTCCTGCCACCCAGGGATGAAGCCTTTGGGCCCCAACCCTGGGTGATGGTGCTCAGGCCCCAGCAAGTTTAATGCCAGCCCTGGTGACCTCATTAAAATGGGGTCAGGACCCACTTTGGGGTCTGGACTCACAATTTGAGAACTGCTGAATTAGAGATCAGTAGATCAGGATTCCTTGGCTAACAGTTTTCTATCTATCACCTTTCACTTTAGTCTCATTCAGCATGGCGAAAAAGACCAAAGACACCTCTACCCCGATATAACGCCGTCCGATATAATACGAATTTGGATATAACACGGTAAAGCAGTGCTCCAGGGGGGCGGGGCTGCGCGCTCCGGCAGATCAAATCAAGTTCGATATAACGAAGTTTCACCTATAACGTCATAAGAATTTTGGCTCCCGAGGACAGCGTTATACTGAGGTAGAGGTGTAGATATTCCTCTTTCCTCCCCAAGTTTTCAAACTAGAACTGGCTCTAATAATATCATCTACTCAGCAATTCTGAATGGCTGGAAAGCATGTTAGCTTGTCTACACTAAAACATACACAAGATGTACACAAATATTTTGGAATTAAAGTGGGCATCATCAGACAAACATTAAAATGCCCCAGAACTGTGTCAGGAATTAAATCATTTAGATGTGAGAAAGCATGAATTACTGATTAATTATTGCACCTTCCATACTATTATTGCAGATAATCAACACTGTTCTGTCTTCCAGAAACTGATTTTATGTAATAGCTTGTGAAATTCCACTGAAAAAATAGATTATAAGCCCTTTATGGAAAAACATTGGTTTATTTGTCTGTAAAATACTGTATACATCTATGGTACTGTATAAATAATTATTAATAATCATAATAAATTACCACTGAGTTTCCTGTTTTAGCTTTTCTTCCAACTTTATGGTGACATGAAAAATCTTCTCCAAGAATATGCATATGAAGACTACCATTTATTTTTAAAATTTTAGTTACGCACATTCAGAGTCCACCAAGAAGCCCTTAAAAATCATTGTGTGAAATCTAATGCCACTGAAAGCAGCAACAAAACTCTCATTGAATTCAGCGGTGCCAGGATTTCATCCATTTATATACTAAACTCTTGTGAAAATTTTTGATCCTGCAGTCCTTAGCTAGGCAAAATCCCCACTGAATAAGCCAGTGGGAATTTTGTCTGAGTAGGGAATTTACCTAGCACTAGTCCTTTACATGATGTGGCTAATTGTGGAGAGGACTAAACAGAATTTGTAAAACAAAATTGAGCTTATAAAAATGGTTTCTTATTCCATTTTGGTGCTGTGAAATAATTGTAAAGTATTTATAGGAGCCCTTTTGCTCCACAAATAGCCACATAGGTTGGAGCCCCTCAAATCTGATACCAACCATGCCCTAAAGAAAAAAAATCTTTTTGGTATCTACATGAGGTTCTTGCACTGGTATCCCACCACCTGACGAAAAAATGTACTTTGAGTTGGAGCAGCAAAACTGTAGTGCTTACCAAAAGCAGCTCCCTCCTTTCGGAGAGGCCAAAGTGTGGCTTTCAGGCCATATATATACCAAGGAGTTCTACAGTGTAGCTCACAACCACCCTTCCTTTTAACAGAGGTGCAACCCACACAGACTACAGTTACCAAGTTGCCATGCTCCATCTTGATCCTTGCAGTGGGAGTAATTTGCTCAACTTTATGCAAATTAGGTGCAGCCCTCAGAGGCCAGGCAGGGTGTAAAAACAGATTTCAGTCAGACAATATTTGGGAGTTTCAGGATAATACATTAGTCTGTATACTATTTTATTTTTGCCAGCTTTCAAAGCACACAAACCTGATTTTACTACTTCTCTCTTCATCCAATTAGTTCATAGCAAGAGAGTCCCACCAAGAAAAAGCCTGTGCAGTCTCCTCCTGTGTTGCATATTCAGTTCTTTTTCCACTTTGTCATTAGCAAAGTCAATCTTTTCCTATCTGGGTGAAATTCACCTCAGTGCAGAGGGCTAGCACAAGACTTATGCAATACTCAAGTCCTGCTTTAGCCCTATTTTAAGGACTTAAGTGGTGCATAACCCTTATGCTGGCCCTCTGCATAAGGATAAATTGTGCATTTTAAAACTCACAATTCCTCCAACAACTTTTGAATTTTATGTTTACTTGATTTAACTACATAGTTAGGGTTGCCAGGTGACTGGTTTTCGACAAGAACGTCCAGTTGAAAAGGGATCCTGATGGCTCTGGTCAGCACAGCTGACCGGGCTGTTAAAAGTCCGGTTGGTGGGGCTGGCAGACTCCCTTCCTGGCTCCGCGGGGCTCCCAGAAGCGGCAACATGTTCCTCTGTCTCCAAGTCTTAGGGGCGGCCAGGGGGGCTTCACGCGCTGCCCCTGCCCTGAGTGCCAGCTCTGCAGCCCTCATTGACCAGAAACCACAGCCAATGGGAGCTGTGGGAGCAGTGCCTGAGGGTAATGCAGCGCGCATTGCACAGAGCCGCTTGGTCGCACCTCTGCCTTGGAGCTGAGGACATGTCACCGCTGCTGGGGAGCCCCCTGAAGTAAGTGCGACCTGGAGCCTGCACCCTAACTGCCTGCCCCAGCCTGGAGCCCCCTCCCATACCCAAACTCCCTCCTAGAACACACACCCCCAGCCCCCAACCTGCTGCCCCAGCCTGGAGCCCCCTCCTGCACCCTGAACTCCTCATTTCTGGGCCCAACATGGAACTGGCACCCCCAGCCCAGAGCCTGTACCCCCTTGCACACCCCAACCCCCTGCCTCATCCTAGACCCCTCTCCCATGCCCAACCCCCCTCCTGGAGCCCACCCCCTCCTGCATCCCAACCCCCTGCTCCAACCCGGTGAAATGTGTGAGAGAGGAGGGTGGGGCAGAGCAAGTGACAGAGGGAGGGGGGATGGAGATAGTAGGGGGAGGAGCTTCAGAGAAGGGGCGGGCAAGGGTGTTTGGTTTTGTGAAATTAGACAGTTGGCAACCCTATCCATAGTTAATATTGATTTATATAAACTGTTAAATATTTACTATCTACAGAGACTGTGTCTGATCCTGGACTGGATATTAATGTCTGTAAAGTGCCATATAGTTGCTGTGTATCAAGGCAAGCCCACTTAATGTCAGCATTGGTGTTTTTTAGCATCTGGAGCTTACCAATAAGCAATCTGTCCTTCCTGGAGCTGAAAATGAAATCAACAAAGTGTAAGCATTTTGTTTATTAATTCTTTAATGCCCATATGTGAAATTTTAACTTAAGTCTAATTGCTTTCACATTGCTGTTGGACAAACAAACCATATAACTAGACTAGAAACATAAATTTATATAGTTAAATGACAAACTGAAATATAACATGCACAACATGAAGTGATACTGCTGAAGTCAGTGGAACTCTGAAGGGGCTTAATGGTCTGTCCAGGCAGATTACTTTCACGGATTGAGGTCTTTAGTAGAGAGTGTTGGACATAAGAAATATTCATACGTTCTAATATTGCCATTCTGATTTCATCTCGAAGTACTGCTGTGTTCTTGCAGTTTAATAATACATTGACAGAAACATCAAAAATTGCACACAATATTTTCAACTAATTGTTCATAGCATATGAATATCTAATATTTATAGAGTAAGGCCATGATTCAGGAAAGTGGTTAAGCACATCTTAAAATTAAACACTTGCTTCAATGCTTTCCTGAATCAGAGCCTAATCTAAGTTTTCAATAAACTCATTTGTTTCTTACGAATGACCTTATATTATGGACTGTAAAGATAGACTCATGTTTAGGTTATTTTAAATATTTTTCTTTGTTTCTTCTTTACATTCCCATTTTTCAAATTATTTCCTTTTAATTAATGTATATATTGTTCTTATGGTTTTATCATAGCATGGTTATTGTCTCATAGTTTAGGTTGTAACTAGTGTTCCACTGTCATTCTTTGGATTCTCATCTAATCTTTTAAAAAAATAATCTTTTGGGCCTGAAAGTTTCCATGATGCATTTTAAGCCAGAGGAGGATTTTTGTTTAAGACTGAAATAAATCAATGATATTGTTTTTGAATCATAGGATAAACTACAGTTAACAAGTTTTCACCTTTTAGTTATGGATATTAATTACCCCAAATGGCTTGTTTTAGGACTTGAAATTTTTTGTACTTTTAGTTCTTAGTAACTAATGCAGAAGCTACTCTGAAAATTTTTAAACTGAACTAATTTATGCATACACAGAGAAGATTCTTACAAATATTTTAGTGGCTTTAGCAACAAAATATGAATAATTAATTTATAATTGTTTTTATTATTATTATTTATGGACAATCATAGTTGTGCTAGAAGCACATGCAAGAAGAACAGTCCCTGCCTTCAAGAATTTACAATCTAAATACTTATATGCCAATATGACTGATTAAATACGTAAAGGATATGAATCTATATTGACTAATTTCAGTGCTGTCCAATCTTAAGTAAACTGTTTAGGTATCAGTAAATCTGCACTGACTCTTTAAGTACATGGGTCTGCAAGTAATAGTCTTGGGGGAATTGTGCGCCACTGCAAATGCACAGAATTCATGTCCCCTCCAGATTTCTTTGCTTCCCCACAGAAAAATGACTTTCTGACAGGAAAGCAAAGGGAAAATGCAAGAGCAGTTACACACTACTCCCTAGCTGTGCAGGTACATTGTTTCAGGCACCTGGAGCAGCTGGCGGAGCAGTAAATCACTGTGGGGCTGGGGAGACCCCAGACAGTGGCTGCTACCATGAGCTGGGATCAGCTGCTAGTCCTAGCTGGGTTGGAGAGGATGGGACTTCCTTTTCCCCTGCAAGGTGTGGCTGGGGCTGTGTCAGATCCATCCCCAGAAACCTCCCCCAGCTGCAGGAAGCTCAGCATCCTCCCCTGCTTCCTGCCCCCATCGCTCCTCAGCTGGGGGGGAGCTCCCCCATCTCCCCAGCCTCCATGCATCTGGACATCCCATACCCAGACACTCCTGCCAAGCCTCATCCTGTACACCCTGAACCACCACCACCACCCCCGTCCTCCATACCTGAATCCCACCCCACTGAACCTCAACCCCTGCATCTGGAGCCCCATTGCACCCAGATCCTCTGCCTCCGGGCCCCCACCCCTGCACCCAGACCACCCCACTGAGCTCCTTGCATTCAAACCTCCACCCTGACAAACTTCACCCCCCTGCATCACCCTGAGCCCCCACATCCAGATCCCAACATCGACCTCCAACTAGCTGCACCCAGATCCCCACCAAGCCTCACTTCTCCAGCACTCAGACCTCCCTACTGAGCCCCAACCTCTTTCACTTGGAAGCCCCTGCAGAGTCTCATCCCCCATGCACCTGGAACTCCTCCCCCATGAGCGTCTCTGCATCCAGATCCCCCCACACCTAGACCCCCCACTAAGCTACCTGCACCCAGATTATCCCACACAGAATCCTCTCACCCCACACCTTGATCCCCCTACACTGAGCCCCTCCACACTTGGATCCTGCCTGGTTGAGCCTGCCTGCCCCACACGGGCAAGGCCCCAGGGTGTTTCTGGGGCAGGCACAGGCCTTGTGTTGTGTCAGGGTCGGGTGCAATGTCACCACTGAGTCCGTGTCCCAGGTGTGGAGGCTGGGGAGGCTGCAAGGTGATCTCCCACCTTCATACACCCCGTGGCCAGTGCTCCCCACTGCCATTCTGGAGCCTCTGCATTTGTTTATTAATAAAGCTTGCAGAATTTTGCAGAATTTTAAAATATTGTGCATAGAATTTTTAATTTTTTGGCACAGAATTCTTAATTTTTTGGCACAGGATGCCCTCAAGAATAAATTAAATGCAGAGCTGTTCCTACATGTTTCTGGTGATATGTAGGAATTGCTTGACAGTTAAATTTGTCTAACCCCTTATATCTGTATTAAGCAGTCCCACTGTGTATTAACCAGCCCAATCGCTCACATTAAGAATCCTGCAAAACAACCAGCTCCTTGTCCCAATACGTGCTCCCCTCATATTAATCAAAATAAAAATTCTTGTACTGCCCAAGAAGTCAAAAGAGGAGGTGCTGAAACAAACTGCTGAATTAAGCAAATCATACAGATTCTGAAGGAACATAAGCAAGAAGTAGCTAAGTATTATTATTTTGAGAAATATTAATGTGATAATCTTAAAACCAGATGCGCATGCTCTTCATATAAATGATATAAACTGAATTATCTGTGTGTACATTATGTCTTATTATACTAATTTTTTTTCAGTGATTTAACAATTGTGAGATGACTATTTTTTAAGACTATTTTTGGTGACTATTTTTGCGGTTGTATCTTAGAGCATTTGCTCCAAACTCTCAGACAGAGACAAACACCTACAAGATCTCTATCAAGCATTCTTACAACTACAATACCCACCTGCTGAAGTGAAGAAACAGATTGACAGAGCCAGAAGAGTACCCAGAAGTCACCTACTACAAGACAGGCCCAACAAAGAAAGTAACAGAATGCCACTAGCTGTCACCTTCAACCCCCAACTAAAACCTCTCCAGTGCATCATCAAGGATCTACAACCTATCCTGAAGGACAATCACTCACTCTCACAGATCTTGGGAGACAGGACAGTCCTCGCTTACAGACAAACCCCCAACTTGAAGCAAATACTCATCAGCAACCACACAACAAAAACACTAACCCAGGAACCTATCCTTGCAACAAAGTCCGTTGTCAGCTCTGTCCACATATCTATTCAGGGGACACCATCATAGGACCTAATCACATCAGCCACACTATCAGACGCTTGTTCACCTGCACATCTACCAATGTGATATATACCATCATGTGCCAACAATGCCCCTCTGCCATGTACGTTGGCCAAACCAGACAGTCTCTATGCAAAGATTAAATGGACACAAATCAGATGTCAAGAATTATAACATTCAAAAGCCAGTCGGAGAACACTTAAACCTCCCTAGTCACTCGATTATAGACCTCAAAGTCACAATATTACAACAAAAAAACTTAAAAAACAGACTCCAGCGAAAAAAATGCAGAATTGGAATTAATTTGCAAACTGGACACCGTTAAATTAGGCTTGAATAAAGACTGCGAGTAGATGGGTCATTACACAAAGTAAAACCTATTTTCCCATGCTAATTTCCCCCCCTACTCTTACTCACGCCTTCCTGTCAACCGTTGGAAATGGGCCATCCTGATTATCACTACAAACGTTTTTTTTCTCCTGCTGATAATAGCCCACCTTAACTGATCACTCTCATTATAGTTAGTATGGCAACATCCATTTTTCCATGTCCTCTGTGTATATATATCTTCCTACTGTATTTTCCACTGCATGCATCCGATGAAGTGGGTTTTAGCCCATCAAAGCTTATGCTCAGATACATTTGTTAGTCTCTAAGGTGCCACAAGTACTCCTTGTTCTTTTTGCTGATACAGATTAACACGGCAACCACAGTAAATCTGGAGTATCATAATGGTGGATTCAGCTTATTAAATATCAAAATAAATATTTGCCCCCTAATATACCTGCCAGTGCCCTTGTCTCGAATGTACAAAGTGCAGTCTGTTTCGATATTTTAAACATACTATAATCCACCCCCACTCCACAAACACACACATACACTTTTCACTCACGCTTACTCTCCTTTTGGCAGCTCAAGAGGACTATAATCCTTCTGCTGTTTTTTCCCCATACTCAGTAATCCTTCACCTTTCTACTTTACATGTATTGTACACTCATCTTTTTACTCACAAATATAGTTGAAGTTTTACCAATTTTGCTGTAACTCATAAAATAAGAGTTGTATAACAAAGAAGAAATATAACAACCTGAAGATTTGAATTTCATGTAGATTTGTTTTGCAAAGATAAATAGTCTTGCATTCCTCCGTAATAAGGAGACTTCTACTCAAAAGTATAATTAGACTATGCAGTGCAGCAGTCTTTTAAATTCTGAACTGCATTATCAAAGCTATAAGACTATAAATCAAAAGAAATGACTGTAGTCAGTGAGACAAATTCATCCCATTAAGTCCACTAATGCTAATGGAGTCATACCTCAGATGAATTTGATCCGTCATGATAGTCAACTATGAATCAGATGTGTTTCAGTTCAGTGCATTCTTTTAACAAAAAGCCGAGAACTGTCTGCTCCGAGCTTACTATCAGATGTGATAAATACATAAATCATGGGCAGGAATCTCCATTGATGTAAAATGGCATAGCTCTGTTGACTTAAATGGAACCATCATGATTTGCACAAGATATTTATATCTACCAAGGTTCTTATGCTATGCCCATCACTGTGCTATCTATGCACCTTATTCCAATGCCATGTCAAACCCCACTACAGCTACTGTAAATTAGCCAACAGAGGAGGCTGTCATGAATCACTGGGATGACAGGTCAAAATGTAGATGCTTAGAGTTATGCAATACAGTAAAGAAAAGGAACTAAAGTTGTATCAAAAGGCTTTAAACTGATACACAGTAAGTAATCTTATAACTGTAGTATAGAATAACTACTTGTAGATAGCAGTTAATTCTTTGTTTCAGTACTGGGAACTTTAAGTTATTAGATGAAGTGAGAGAAGCTCAATGTTATATTGCACATAAGACTATATACCTTTGTTTCACATGCCGATGTTCTACTGACATCAGTATGAGGTTTCCAAAAAGATCAAAGGCACTAAAAACAAACTGAAAACTTATTCAGCTACTTCTTAGAATAAGATTAATGTGTTTTATTACATTACGGTTTTGGTTTTTTTCCTGGGTATTTTCAGACTCAGTACTGTGACAATGCTGATATTGGAACTACAAATAATAGAAAGACATAGTCAGGATTTATGGACAAAACACAGGATTGGGATCAGAACCTAATGAGTTTTAATCCAATTATTTGTTATATGGTATTGAGAACGTCACTTAACCTTTCTCTGCCTCAGTTTTTCCATCTGAAAAATGGCAATTATGCTTACTTACCTACCTCACAAAATTATTGTGAAGCTTTCCTTATGAGTATTTTACAAAATTTAAAGCAATATGTACTGGTAAAATTGAAGTATTATTATTTCCAGATATATTAATGTGATAACCTTAAATCAGATGTGCATATGTTTCATATAAAAGATATGAACTGAATTATCTGTGGGTACATTATGTCTGTATGTTATTAAATTAATGTCTTATTTTTCCAGGAGTGATTTAACAATGTGAAAAGAACGACTATTTTTCATGATTATTAAAATAACTGCATTTAAAACAATAAGTGCAGCTGCTGGAAATATTTATACTTGGTTCCAGAACACGCCACAGTGTAGTACATTCATACTATACTACAGCATCCAACATGTAATTTCAAAAGAAGGATGAGGCCATGGTTTTTGACCATAGTGAAATTTCCTGAAAATACTGGCCAACTGATGCAACCTGGTTCAGTTATAAACCAAACAACAAACAAACAAGGTCTTTAAAAGTATTTTTATACTTCTACAATTAGGGAAAAGTCTCCTCTGGCACAGATGACTGGCTAGTTTTCCGAGAGGGGATGAACTCTATCAGAGACAATTAAATCAGCCCCACCTTCCCGTCAGTTTGGTGGTAAAATTTAACAATGGGCTCTTGGAAGCCCTAAAGTGCCCCTCTAGTTTATTAAAACTTCCACCTAATATTTAAAGTATGCATTTATTATCTGCTTCAACACACTAGAACTTGGGGGAACTTCACTTCCAGCAAATCTCAGCTCCCTCATACAATATGTTAGTGGTATTGGATAATACGCTTAAATTAAGCTCTCGTTTATTCATTCTAATTAAGAAAATTGTTCACAGGGTTCCAGATAGTTATGGAGGAGTCCATCCTATTATTTTGGATGATGTACAGTGTCTTACATTATAAATCACAAGAATGGAATTAATCTAATGATCCACATGTGAGAGAAGTTCTTCCATTGCTGAATAACAATTTCCTCTGTGGATGTTTTAGGGTGCTCACAAGAAGTATATAGATTAACATTTAAAAAGCACATCTTTGTAAGTTTGCTCTGTACCCTTGTATGTAACAATTACACAACACCACCTGGATTTTCAGCATGGTTAATTTTTATAGGTGTCCATATTGATTTGTGAACAAACAGAATTGAGGATTAGCTAGTGGAGGCTACTCTTAACTTGATCCTAGATCTTGTTCGGCTGTAGGAGATGGTCTACTTCCCAAAAGTTTTGTAGTCTTCATAATAGTTGAGCCTAATTGATGTAATTTGTTTATAAATAATGAATTCTAGATTATTTTTGTTCTGTTTTTTAATCTGAGATTAGTGCCTCTGGTAGAATAGCTAGATTATTAAAGAATAATTTTGCTTATATAAAAGAGCCAGACTTTGCTACCCTTACTCACACTGAGTAGTGTCTTATTCTGCAAGTAGCTCCACTGAGATAAAAGGGGCTACTTCTCAGAGTAAAATAGCATAAGGAACATTGGAAAAAATTGGTCTAAATTTAATACCAGCCTGTTGGTACTATCAGGGCTGGATTATGTTTGATGGAGACTTGGGGCAGTTTATAATTTTGGTGTCCCCTGTTTGCATACTCCATTCCTTCTCTTTACTGCTTTACCACCACCCATCTCTGAGGCCAAATACTTTATTGTGAAGTTACCTTGAAGTTACTTTATTGTGAAGCTGAATGAAAGTTAAAATGAACAAAACCATGTTAATTTTGGCACATAACCATACTAATACACATAGGGATGCTATGACTTCAGTTACTTATATCAGTGGTATTCAATTCCATTTTCTGGTAGGCTAGATAAGGCACTGTCCCAGTCTTGGAAGGACAAAGGGCTTTTCAGGTGTCTGCTCTCTAGTAAGTCTGCCACCAGCCAGAGATTAACCTTTCAAGAGTTTTGTGCTGGATTGCATTTATTAATCTTAATATAAAAGGTAAAGTGTGCTGGTAGACAATATTCCAATGAAATCTTGCACACAAATAATTATACAAATATACTGTAATAGAGTCGAGCCAACTTGAGTTGCAGGGCTCTTTCTACTCCTTCTGTCCCCCTCCCAGTGTGTGTGAATAGGCTAGGCTTGGGAGAGAAGGGGGAGAGAGGTCTGCTGCTTCCTGAGCAGCTCTGATTAGCTGCTGATTTCCAGAAACCATGGAGGAACAGCTGACACCAAGTGGTGGGACAAACAGAAGGCCATTGTGAGCCAGCTCTGATCCACCACAGGCCACCAACTGAAGAACAATATAGAAAATAATGTATATTTTAAGGAGGCCCTTTGTGACCGAATGCATCCCTGTATTCACATCCTAGACACTATTCTGACTTTAATGTTTTATACTTGTACTCACTTAAAATCTATTTTTTGTAGTTAAATAAACTTTATTTTTTAATCAAAGTGAATCCTGTGACATGTTTAAACTGAATTGTTTGGTAACTCCAATTTATAGTAGCAAACTGTTGTACATTGACCTCAGAGGAGCAACAAACCTCTAATATCTGAACTGTTCAGGAAGGGGCGGGACAGTGCAGAACACACACATTTGTGGGGAAAATCTGTGATCGGGAGCATGTTGGAGTCAACCAGCAAATGATAACCAGTGTTGCTGGAAGCCAGAGTGTTGACTGGAGTGTTGCTGGCAGGCTGCAGCCATACACAGACACTCAGGGTGTGATCTGCATGCTGTTTGGCTCTTTGTGACGGGCCCAGGTTGGAAGCTGAAGCAAAGCATTGTGAGGCTCCCAAGGTTGCAGGGCAGGCAGTGATACAGTCCCTTACTAGTCTGTATTGCACCCCAGAATGTGACACCCTCAAATGCAAGGCCGTTAGCTGCATCCCTGAAAACCCTTGTGTAAATCCAGCCCTGGGTACTATACAAATCATAATCAATAATACACTAAATGAGAAATATTTCTACTCTCTGATATGCAAGTCAATAAAATCTATGCAGGCATATTTTAGAATTCAGTGTCCTCCAAACATTAAGCCTGAGGTGCGTGAAGTTGGGCACCCAAACATTAGTGGACACTGAAATTTTTGATTGTGTCTTGCTTAAGATCCCACAGTGAGTGACAGAGCCAGAAATAGAACCAACAGCTTCTGATGCCTGGAAGTCTGTTTTAGCACCAAAGGATTACTCTTATAATTTGAAAAGGGGGGAAATGGTGATAATTTTCATATGCCTATTTAAAATGAAATATAATTTATGAAATACATTTTCATTTTAAATTAGAATAAAAATGAGAAGTAAAGGAGAGGTAACTAAACTATTAAGTTAAGCCAGGTGGGCTCTGAGCATACTTCAGATATTTAGACAAGAACAGGTTTAAAGTAGCCTAAAGATTCTCCAAATCCACATATATCCGTTATACAAAATTATATTAGCATCAATAGATTATGAAACCATGAATAATTATGTGACAGGGCAAAGTTATCCTGATATGGACAATCCTTCCTTAAGTATAGAAACAAGGTAAGCATAAATTGAAATTGCATCTGAAAAAATACTATGTGTAATAGCCAAAATAACTATATCTTTATTTAGCTAGATAGCTGCTAGAGAAACCAATATTTCAATTTAATTATTGAAAATACTTTTGTTTTTTCCATTGTAATGCTTGTGAGCAGAATGCTACCACCCAGCACAGCAAGTGGAAGACTTGATAGGACCAGACATCGTGTGGACAGCTCCAGGAGCCCACCCTGGAGAAAATCAGGGATGGCCCCTGCTCCTCAAAAGACTTCTCTGCCTCCCATTGGACAATCAGAGAGACATGGGAGCTGATTGGCTCCTCATCTCCCCCTCCTTCATTTTAAACCTTTGCCCAAGTCTTTTGGAGCCTCTTACTCCATTTTAGCTGTCACACCCATCCTTCTTGTCTTTTGTAGTATAGGAACTGTATTTTTAGGTTGCTGCAGGTCTGAGTGATTGTCTGTTTTGGGGGTCAGGCAGGAATTTTTCCCATTAGGGCCAAACTGGCAGAGGTCTGGTGAGCTGACTCCTAGGGATTGGCTGAGAAGAGCCCACCCTGATTTATGGGTTATATGCTGGGAGCCCTGTAACACCCGCACTGGACCTATTTAAATGCCTGGTACATGAGACTTGGGGAAGATGGGACAACTAGGACCCCACACCTGTATTAAGTTAATAAAGTTGCAGCTTACCTCTTAAATCTATCCCTGGGTCTGTCCCCATTCACCTACATGCCCTGATCACAATGGTGTATTTAGCTGCATATAATAGTAGAACTATGGCTTTTATTTGATTATTATCCACTGCTGCATCTTCCCAAAACCCAACAAGCATATTAAGGGATGGATATTAAGGTTATCCACTTTTGTATCTCTTCTCACAAGAAACAAGACCAGAATATGGTCTGGCATTGTCCAGAGAACACTTGGAGAAATAATTTGTAAGGATTAATATGGATCTCAGAGTGTCCATAGATTGGGTGTCTAGCAGTCAAATCCTTTCACACTTTCTGTAGAAAAGGATACAGCTCCCAATAAAGCAATCTGGGGAAAGAATGATTTTTGGACTAGGATTTCAATGTGAGTTTTGCCATGGACTTCAACAGAATCAGAATTTCACCCTAATTGAGGGGAACTAGGTCTTTATAAAAGTAACCTATTCTCCTTTCATAGGTCTTCCATGCACACCAATGATCTGATCACTGCTTTGTACTTTTAAAAACTAATGTTATATTTATCAAAGTTACATTAAATGCAAAATGTTTTTCATATTAATATTTCCATTGACTCAAAGAAAAAAAAATTGCAACTAGCTTCTTCCCACAACAGAATATGTATTTGGTAAGCCTCCAGGGACACAATTGTGGCCTCATTTACAATCATTCATCTGCATTGACTTCACACAAGGGCCTACTGTGACCCAACAATGTAAAAAAGGACAGAGAATAGGGCTGTTGGTTAATTTCTGTTAGATTTCATCTAAAAGTAATTCTGAGCTTATTGTTTAAAGCTTCTTCCAATTCCATATGCAACCACTGTCAGGTAGCTGGATTTGCCTGCTAAAAAATGACTCATTGTTATGCTATCTGATAATATGGTTCCAAATTGGGGAGTGGTGTACTGCCTGAGGTTCTCTGGCATTACAAATATTTTTGTTTTGTTCTAGGAGTTCCCTCCCTCCCACTCTAGACTGGTTATAAATGTATCCTGCTGAGAAAACAAGGAATGTGGGACAAAATAGCCACTTGAAAAAGAAGTAAGACACACACCAGAGAGCCAATTCCTTTTTGTTGTATCTATTCTGCCAAATTCATCCTATGACATTATTTTCAATAGTTTTGAATTCTTCTTTATGGCAGTAGTTATCATCAATGAGAATTTCAAAAACAGAAAGAGATTAAAGGAAACTGCATACTTTCCCATGCTCTGAAGGCAAGGAAAAAGGTGATCTTTCCCTGCTCCCCCTCACAATAACCTTGGAACCCACTTTTGGACCCCCATTTTGAGAAACACTGATATACCTCTAGCTTATTGTTTAAAGTGGGGTAAGACAACTCCAGGGAGTGCTCCCCTTATGGGTTAGTGATTAACACAACAAATGTTGTCAAAAGGCTACCAGACATCCATTTCTCTATCTCCTAGTATGATTATTAATGTGAAATTGTTAAGAAAACATTGCTAATCATCTCTCTTGCCATACAAAAGAAGAGTAAATCATATCTTACTGAGAAAATGCCACAGGAGGGCAAAAGTTATGCAGAAAGCCACTGAATTTCTGCTTTAACCCCTGTTGGAGATGAGATTTGCTTTCCCACTTAGTGAGTGGGGAATACTGACCTCCAAACCCAAAGATGCCCCAGATCCAGAGGGAATGTCTACTAATCTCACAGCATGCGGGAAGGTCTGAGTATTGGTGCAGAAGTCCAATGTCTCTGTTACCCCAGCACAAACATCTGTGACCAAATCCTCCCCAGGAAACACTACAGAAGGAGAGTGGCTGGATAATACTGACAGGTCTTTCAAAAGCAAAGTGACTCAAACATGTAGAGGTCATACAGATGGGGTTTCTATTTTGCCATCTGCCTTGGTCAGACATCTTACTCTGTACTGTCAAATCCTCTGTGGGGCATTGGAAGCTTGGTCCAGACACAACTGGAGAGTCTGTGAAGAGAGTGGCTGCCACAAAGCAGAGTGGCTGTGGCCTCTGTAGATACTTCAATATCTACAGGCCTGGAAGTCCATGCCATTATATAGGTAGTCAAACCCAGCACTTCCATCCGCATCATTCAACAGAAACTCAGCAATTTTTTTGGTCCAACTTGAACCATCCTGCAGCTTTTTTACATAGAAAAGCATGATTTATCCTGAAGACACAGTCTTCTTGAGCCCAGTCCTGACGATAAGCATACAATAAAACTCCACTGTAACTAGTGTTCTTTCATCACCAGACTAAGTAGCATTTTACTTCTTACTATAATTGAATTTTACAAGCTCTTTCCCCCCTATATTTATGGATGACCATGTATAATTTATCTGTTGCTATAGTCTCTTTTCATCACACTACATTATTTCACCAGAATATATTTGTTGGCCTTGCTAAATATATCTTTGTGTGCGAAGGAGTTAAATGAAAGTAGCAGTGTTGATATTTTAGGAGGGGGCTCAGGTGTGCCTGAACAATTTAGCTGAATAACATAAGTAATCTTCTATAGTAGCAAGGAAATACAATTAATACTGTATTTGCCATGTGAAGCAATCTTCCATCTGCATCCATTAGACTAACCTTAAATTCTATAACTGTTGCCAAATCACACCAGTAATTTCCCACTGTTAGGTCTTCAGGATTTCCCCTGCTTATTGGATTTTTCTTCTTCTCCTCCTCCAGCTACTTACTACTACAACAAAACCTGTACAAGAGACCCTTCCTTATTAGGCAATCTCCAAAGAGAATATCCCAAAGTAACTGGGCAATAGCACATGGGATGATTAGCAACCCACTAGCCAGAGTCTTAAGAAATGAAATATGCATCTAGATAGATACTATATAAAATTATTCGTTAGGCTGTTGAATTGTGATCCATCACTTGTATAGCTTGTATCTCTTAGCAAATATTTTTTGTTAAAGATCAAGAAAAATTAAAAAAATTTAATTCCAGTAAATAACTGTCCCATATATTTAGCATGAAACTGCTCCAATCTCCTCTGCACGCTGGTGATACTGGAAATGTTCATCTGTGGTTTTGTGTGCAGCTGTAAAGTCCTTTCTTCAGCAGAACATAGCTCAAGAAGGGATGGAAAGTAAAAGAAAAAACTGTGCACCCCTGGGGAGCTGGATACAAAAGGAAATAGGCAATGGACAGTAGAAGTGGTATTGTTGAACAGAAATCCTTCAAGTAACTCTTTTGGGTACATTTCACACCAGTAACATAGGCCATAAAATAATTCCTAGTGCTTTTTAAGAAAAACAACCAATCTTGATTTTAAAATTGTCAGAGATGGTACAGTTTACCAAGGGCTGTGGTAAATTCTCCAACAGTTAATTATGCTCACTATACTGAAGAGTTACTTCAGTGAAAAGCTAGAAACCAATGTCTAGATAGATACTGAGGCCTGGTCTACACTAGTCTGTTCTTTTGGAATTAGCTGAGTTAATTTGGAAAAAAATATTCCTTCCACCTGACCACACCATTTTTTTCGATTTAAAGGGTTCTTTAATCTGATTTCTGTACTCTATCTCAGCAAGCAGAGTAGCACTTAAATCAAGATCGCAATCCCAGGTTAAAGGTATTATGGATGCAATTTGACATTATTGGCCTCTGGGAGCTAACCCAGAATGGTCCTTTGTGACTGCTCTGGACAATACTCAACTCCAATGCACTAGCCAGATCGGCAGGAAAAGCCCTGAATTTCATTTCCTGTTTGGTAACTATCAGCACTGGTGACTATACAGAGTCCATCACCACAAGAGATCATGTAGTCCTGGATTCACAGACGAGCTCCAGCATGGTCCAAACTGGTGGTACTGTCTCTCACTGCATGTTGGGGAGACAAGTCTGTTACGCAGGGGCAGCTCTAGGTATTTTGCTGCCCCAAGCACTACAGGCAAGCTGCCTTTGGTGGCTTGCCTGTGGGAGGTCCCTGGTCCCGCGGATTCAGCGGCACGCCTGCGGGAGGTCCCCCAAAGCCGTGGGACCAGCGGACCCTCCGCAGGCATGGTACTGAAGGCAACTTGCCTGCCGCCCTCGCGGTGACTGGCAGAGCGCCCCCCGTGGCTTGCTGCCCCAGGCACGCGCTTGGCATGCTGGTGCCTGGAGCCGCCCCTGCTGTTATGGCAGAACTACATTTTAAAAAAAAGAAAGGGAACACAAATACATATTCTAAAGTCTCCAGGGCCATGACGGAAAGAGGCTACTCCAGGACACAGAGCAGTGTTGGACAAAAATCAAGGAGCTCAGGGAAGCATACCAAATAGCCAGGGAGGCAAACGGGCACTCTGGGTCACAGCCCTATACATTCCGTTTCTACCATGAGCTGTATGCAATTATGGGGAGGGTGACACCACCACTACCCCACTACTGTCCGTGGACATTTGCAAGAGGGCAGTTGCACGGAGCAAGGAGAAAGAGTCATTGGAGGATAAGGAGGAGGATGATGACAACAGTGCACAGGTGGCAAGTGGGGAATCCGTTTTCCCCCCTAGCCAGGAACTATTCTTAATGCTGGAGCCAATAGCCTCCCCCCACTCCCAAGGTGGGCTCCCAGACCATGACTCTGGAGAAGGTACTTCTGGTGAGTGAGAGCCTGATCAGAGCCACAGGTTGAGGGACGGGGGGTGGGGGAGAGGGAACCCAGCTACGCTGGGCTGTTCACATTTAGTTTAAAAGGTTCATCCCTGCTCAGAGCCTCATCGGAGCCATGCAGTGTGTGTGGAGGGGCGTTGTGTGAAGGGATCATCCCAGGCCACGTCCAGACTAGGTATTAAAATCGATTTTAGATACGCAACTTCAGCTACGGGAATAACGTAGCTGAAGTCGAATTTCTAAAATCGAGGTACTCACCCGTCTGGACGGCGCGGCATCGATGTCCGCGGCTCTCCGTGTCGATTCCGGAACTCCGTTCGGATTGATGGAGTTCCGGAATCGATGTAAGCGCGCTCGGGGATCGATACATCGCGTCCAGACTAGACGCGATATATCGATCCCGAGCAATCGATTTTAACCCGCCGATGCTGCGGGTTAGTCTGGACGTGCGCCCAGAGAGCCCACAGGCCCTCCTTTTATATGGCAAACCCACCAGTTCTTGCTTGCTAGGGGAAAGGGGGCCCAGCAGTTTGAAAGCATTGAAATGAATGTAGAAGAAGCAGAACCCCGCATGCTCCTAGGCTGCCTGCAAGCTGAATTCTATTGCCTGGCTGTGTGTGATAGCTTACTCACACCAAAGCGTCCCAGGACAACAAACATGTTTGCCAAGCTCATGCAGTCCTCCTGCACTGATAGGGCCCAGCTGAATGTGTGGACACAAACAGTTGCAGAGTCCTGTAAAGCATTGCAAGAATACAAAGAGAGGAGGGACGCGTGTGATGAGAGCAAACAGGACGCTATGGTCAAGCTCATGGGGGAGCAAACTGACATGCTCTGCTGTATGGTGGATCTAATGCGAGAAAGGCAGCAAGACCACAGACTGCCACTGCAGCCCCTGTATAACCGCCCTACCTCCTCCCCAAGTTCCATAGCCTCCTCACACAGATGCCCAAGGACATGAGGGAGGAGGCTACAGGAATCCCCACACTCAACCCCAGAGGATCAACCAAGCAGCAGAAAGTTGGCATATGCGAACTTTTGGTTTGATTTCTGGACTTGTCCTTCCCTCCTCCTCCACCACCCCCCTAACCCAATATGTCCGCCCTTCCTCCCCACCTTACGATTTCTCTCAGTGTGTGTTGTGTAACAAAGAAAGAACAGTTTTAAAACAATTTTGACACATTTATTTTTTTAAATATAATATAATATATGGCAGGTAACTTCAAGATAAACACACAACTGTCACACTGTACCCTGGCCAGTCATGAAAATGGCTTTCAAAGCTTTTCTGATGCACAGCGCATCCTGCTGCCCTCTTCTAATCACCCAGTTGTCTGTTCACCTGGCGAAATTGGCTGCCAGGTGAGCTGCCTCAACCTCCCACCCCACCATAAACATCTCCCCCTTATTCTCAGAAATTGTGGAGCACACAGCAAGCAGCAATTACAATTGGAACATTGGCTGTGCTGAGATCTAACTGAGTCAGTAAAACTGCACCAGCACGCTTTCAAACGTCCAAAAGCACATTCTACCACCATTCTGCACTTGCTCAGTCTACAGTTGAATTGCTCCTTAGTACTGTCCAGGGTGCCTGTGTACAGCTTCATGAGCCATGGCATTAAGGGATAGGCTGGGGCCCGAGGATAACTATAGGCATTTCAACATCCCCAACAGTAGTTTTCTGGTCTAGGAAGTAAGTCTCTTCCTGCAGCTGTTCAGACAGACCAGAGTTCCTGAAGATGGCAGCGTCGTGCACCTTCCTGGCCATCTCACGCTGATGTCGGTGAAGTGTCCCTTGTGATCCACTAGTGCTTGCAGCATCATGGAAAAGTACCCCTTGCAGTTTATGTACTGGCCGCCCCAGTGTGCTGGGGCCAAGATAGGGATATGCATGCTATTTATCGCCCCGCCGCAGATAGGGAACCCCAGTGCATTAAAGCCATCCACAATGGTCTGCACATTTCCCAGAGTCACTACCCTTGATAGCAGCTGGTCAACGATTGTGTTGGCTACTTGTATGACAGCAAATCCAACAGTAGATGTGCCCACTCTAAACTGATTCCCGACTGACTGGTAGCTGTTGGGCGTTGCAAGCTTCCACAGTGCTATAGCCACGCACTTCTCAACCGTGAGGTCTGCTCTTGTTTTGGTGTCTTTGCACTTCAGGGCAAGGGACAGCAAGTCAAAGTTCCATGGAAGTGGCCCTACGCATACGAAAGTTTTGCAGCCACTGTGAATCATCCCAGACCCGCAACACTATGCGGTCCCACCAGTCTGTGCTTGTTTCCAAGGCCCAGAATCGGTGTTCCACGGCATGAACCTGGCACAATGTCACCATGATCTCCCAATTGCCACATGCCATGCTTCTAGGAATGTCTGTGTCCATGTCCTCATCAGGATAGTAATCGCACTGTTGTCACTTCCTCGCCTGGTTTTGCAGGTCTGCTGGATAATGCGTGAGGTATTTACAATGGTCAAAACTGCAGCGGAGATCTGAGTGGCTCTATGCTTGCCACGCATTGGTGCCTGCACAGATAATCCTGGAAAAAGGGCGCGAAACGTAGGAGAGCTGTTCAGTTCAAGATGGCCGATAAAAGGTGGTAAATGGTTGTCTTCTGTAGCTTTCACAGAGTCAGGAAGCTCATTAGAGCTGCAAGAATGGGAGAGCAGAGTTTGTGGCAGAAGTTCACAATGGCCCCTAAATGGCAGGGAATTGTTGTCTGTAGCTTCCACAGGAACACAGGACAGACATGGAAAAATTAGCTAGTGATGCAAGAGCAGGAGAGCAGAGTTTGCGGCAGAAGCTGTGCTGCTTGGTTCACAGTAGCTGAAAAAAGGCAGAAAATGGTTAGATAAAAGAGTAGATAGAAAGATGAGAGGACATGCTAGGTGGATTCATAGTACCAAAAGACAGGCGGTGCACCGTACTGCACCCTCTGCTGGTAGTATAGCATCTGCCGTAGCTTTCACGGAGGAAGGAATGGTGTCTCTAGCCTCTGTTTGTCAGAGGATGGAGACGGATGGCAGGAGAAAGAGAGATCACTTAATCATTGCCTGTTAGGTTCACTCCCTTTGGGGCACATGGCATTGGCCACTGTCGGTACTGGGCTAGATGGACCTTTGGTCTGACCCAGTACGGCCGTTCTTATGTTATGTTTTTATGAGGGGCAAGTGACGGCACACACCCAGAAACACCCGCGAGAATGTTTTTGCCCCATCACGCACTGGGAGCTTAACCCACAATTCCAATGGGCGGTGGGGACTGCGAGAATGGTGATAGCTTCCCACAGTGCACCACTCCAACATTCGATGCTAGCTTCAGTACTGTGGATGAACTCCACCGAATTCACGTGCTTTAGTGGGGACAGACAACATTGAATGTATAAAAATCACTTCTGAAAATTTTAATAGAATAAGTTCAAATTAATTTCATACTGTAGATGTACCCTGAGAGGTCCTTTATTGGCTTCTCTTGGGAGCAAGTTTTACTCCAGAAAATTCAGGAAAGCCTCTTGTTTTCCATGAATTCCACTGGGCTATTCCATGGGTGGTGGGTATCATAGGCAAGGGGAGGCTGTGCCTCTCCAAACAGTTGTGTGCTTTAATTTATAGAACAAAAAAAGTATTTTTAAATATAGCACTTTTATCCAAATGCTTTACATTTGGAAAGATTAAGTGGTCTGCCAAGACCTTCAGCAATTTTCAAGTGGTCCATAAAAAAAGTTTGAGAACCACTATTGTAGCTTATGCATATCCTATAAACCATGTTTTCTAACCTCAATCATTTTGGGGGCTCTTCTCTGAACCCTCTCAGATTTATCACCATCCTTCTTGAGTTGGGGGCACCAGAACTGGACACAGTATTCCAGCTGTGGTCACACCAGCGCCAAATAGGTTATTTTCTTTATCTATTCCTACTCATGATTCTCTTGTTTATGCATCAGCTCTTTTGATCCCAGTATCACACATTAAGATCATGTTCAGCTGATTATCCACCACAACCCTTAAATCTTTTTCAGAGTTACTGCTTTCTCAGAATAGTCCTTCATCCTGTAAGTATGGCCTACATTCTTTGTTCTGAGATGTATGCACTTACATTTAACTGTATTAAAACCGCATACCTGATGTATGAGGTTTTGGCTGACAGGTGGTGCAGAACCATCTTACTCTTCTTGTTCCTAATCATATAGGAGTCAATACTTCTTCTGTCATACATTCCTTTACATTGCCTAACATGGCAAGGAGGAATTTCAGCCTAGAAAAATTGAACAATATCCTGTTTTCAATTACATCAAACACTTATTGATGCTATGGACTCAGCCCTGCTCCCATTAAAATAGCAATTTTCCCAATGATTAATGGAAGCAGCATTGAACCCTTAACTTTTGTATAAATTTTAAACGTTAACTATACCCAACCTGCTATAATGCACTTAGAAAGTCAAATCTCCTTCACTTCAGGATTACTAAGAAAGAATAAGATACTACTTTTAACACTGGTAAATGTTCCTTACAAGCAAGCAAACTCATTGCATTTTATTTTTGCTCCTCATATAAAACCATTGTCTCCAACTTCAGCGTCTATTCTTTGAGTGTGCATTTTTTCCATTTTAGAATTAACATATTCCATATTTATAGCTTTTATTTGTGCCACAGATGCTGCTTTGGTATTTTCATTTTGTTTTAGTACTGAGGGAAGGTGTTATTTTGGTGGACTCCATAATAGGAAGCTCAAATTGTCTGATCAATTTTTGCTGGAAACAGAGTGTAAAATCACTATTCTTTAATCTTTTATTTTTCCTGGAGTTGTTTCCTGCCATTTTGTTGATTTAATTCTTTGACTTCTTCTATTTTCTGAATTTTAAGTTGCTGAATCAATAGCAAAAAAGATAGAAGAGATCCTCTAAGCTCACATGAATCCAGCTGCCATCATAGAAGGTCCATGTATAGCTCCATCACTGAGGTAATTGAAAGCTTTACCCTGCCAAAATTTTCCTCTTAATATGTAGAATGTACCATAAAGAAGCCACTGAATGCACAAAGTTATAAGGAGTGAAGGCTTGATCTTGTTCTCAATGAAGTAAATTGGCAAAACCCCCTTGAGTTCAATGCAAGCATGACTGAATCTTAATGAGTGGGCCAGCTTTTCATAAGCCTACAATGTGAGATAAAGGCCCGGATGTCTTTTTAGCCCTGATAGAGAGATTACGATGGAACGAATTTTATACAGTTTATAGAATGAAGTTATTTGTTCCCCCATCAAATCCTTTCCTCAGCCAATGAATTCACTGGCTCAAAATGCTTACTTACATATTAGGGAAGCTCACACCACCCATATGCTTATTTAAAATTCCTTTTTGATGCTTATCTGAGCCAATCTGATATCTTTTAAAACTAATGGGGAGATAAAAAAGTTGCATCAGAAAAAAGGTGAGGCAATGTTGCATCTATCCAACATTTACATACGCAACTTTACTCATAATCCCACTGAACCCACAAGCACAGACACAGCAGCATCGAACCACACGGTGTGTACATTAGGGGCTCAATTTGGCACTTGTCACAATTTAGCAAAGCATTTAAGCACATGCTTATCTTCAAGTATGTGAGTAAAGTTAAACATGTGTTTACATGCTTCTCTAGATTGGGGTCCTAGAGCTATTTGGAGGTGCATTTTTATAATACTAAACAAAAAGAATAAAGGTTATTGAGGTCAAGTAAAAAGTGCATACTAAAGCAGTTAGTTCCCTGTGAATATGCTTTTGAAAATGGGCAAATGTCAATGGGCATATCTGCCCTTTAGCACTCCTGTCTGGGTAAATGTGGCTCTGCTGAGAGTGCAGTTTCCCTTTCACTCAGAGCCCCTTAAGAAGTCCACACAGGACAGATATTCAAAACATTCCCCCTTCTAGAGTGCAGTTTAAGCCCTGCAGAAAGTTTTCAAATTTACAAAATTTCCTAGACCCAAGCTGCACACAACCCCACCTCCCTGAGAATCTATCTTCCTGCTCTCCCAGTACCTCTTACCTAGAGTTTAGCCTACTCCATTGGCCTGCCCTCTGCTGACTCAGAACCCAGTAGAAGCTTTCTTACTCTCTGAAACTATCTGCTAGCAACTAGTTGAAGCTGTCTCTCCCTTTGTAAGGCCTGGGTGTCTTCCTTTAAGCCCTAGTGGGCAGACAGTAATCAGTCCAGGTGCACTAGATCCCATTTCCTTTTAAAAGGACCAGTCATCCTGTAACAGCAGAAAATAACATGTATTTAGGGGATGAACTACAGACTTGCTCCATTCCATAGAATATCCTGATGTTAAAAGGTTCACATGAGAGAAAAGGTCATACTTAAACTTGCTTCTCAGTCTGACAGAAAAAATGAGGCTATTAGAATATAAACATATTTTTAACTGTTTTATTCTCACACTGAAAGCCTTTTATGGCTGGGTCAAATTGGACAGATGTTATAAGGCTAAAATAAAAGATGGTAATTAGGAGTCTTCCCTAATTAGGCTATAGATGCACTGTGACTTTCCGTCAAAATGTAATAAAAATGTTAATTCAAATATCCACATAGCAATCCTTTGTGCCATTGCAGCCTCTTTTTGTGTGTGGTTTTATTACATGAGCTGACTCAATGAAAAACTATCAGGAGCTTTGCACCAAGTAGTGTTCTGTCCAGAACTATTGGGCTTATAGGCTTCACAACTGAATCCCAACTGTGCCGGCTGAGTTATTATGGCTATCTTCAACATCCTGTAATTGGTCTTAATTAGATAAGATCATCATTAACTTATTTACCTCAGAGGGATGTTGTGAAGTTTAATGCATTAATATTGGTAAAACAATTTAAAATTCTCTGTACATATAGTTTTCCTTTTGTCCAAGTACTATTATTTTTTCTCAAATTGTCCTGTCCATATTTCACTCTTTACATATTGTATATATTTTTAGCAAATTAATTATCTGAAAAGGTGCCAGACTGATTGTTCTAGACACTGCAATTCTCTATTAATCCACAGAACAGGCACAGTCTAGCCAGCAGGGGTATAAATCCTACCATTTTGCTTCAACCTGGACTTGGAGGTACTAGGGGTGAGAGTCTCCATGTCCATTCACTCCTTGGTCTCACAGAGCTGAGTCAGGAATTCTTGAATTCTAAATCTGGCTCTGCAAAGAACCTGTGTAACCTTAGGTAAGTCATTTCACCTCTCAGCTTCAGTTTCCCATTATGTAAAAAAGAGATAATAACCTAAGGGTGTTGTGATGGTTCTGTTCTGTTGGGCATAATACCACAAAATGGGAGTGTTCAGTGGGGACTCTTTTCTCCCTTCAAATACAGTTTCCGCCCACTCAAGGAAATCAGAAATTGGATGGGAGGAAGCCCCACTGGACATTCCAGTTTAGTGGAAATATGCCTACAACAGAACAGTAATAAAGAGAATCAGTGATTTCCCTACACCCCCCCGAATTTCCCCAACACCCCCCCCCCAGTTTTGTGAGCTAGTTACATACCAATTTAGTGACTGTTTGGAAATCTGAATTTAAACTGAAACATTAATACACACTTTAAAAGCTTATACAGTGTATGATAAAATATGTAGATCTGAAAAAGTATAATAGATTTGAAAAGTATGAACATAGACTAGCTTCCTTATACAGCTGTTGTTTTTTATGATGTCAGTGCATTCATTTCAGTGATGTTGGCCAACCTAAGAATGTCAAATGATGATTTGTAAGCAATGTCTAAATGAGCTCTCCCTGACAGCTAGTGATGAGCTGGGGTTGTGGGGAAAGGCTTCAGGGCCAGATTATATTTACATTCACATCTAATCTACCTAGGTATCCAGCAAACAGAGCTGTGTTGTCCAAGTGATAGATTTTGGCTAGGGTTGGGTTACAAACCACTTGAATGTGGGGGGAATGGGGGATGAAATGTTGTTCTTATTGTATGAGTAAAGGGCAGTACAATTGTACTTAGCCTGTGATGATTTGAAGGCATCAAGAGAGAAGGTGGGGACCTGTCCCTCTCCACTGTTTAAAGACTTAGGCCATGGCTACACTGGCACTTTACAGTGCTGCAACTTTCGCGCTCAAGGGTGTGAAAAAAACACCCCCCTGAGCGCTGCAAGATACAGCGCTGTAAAGCCTTAGTGTAATCAGTGCCGCAGCCCTGGGAGCGCGGCTCCCAGCGCTGCAAGCTACACCCGTAAGGGATGTGGTTTACGTGCAGCGCTGGGAGAGCTCTCTCCCAGCGCTGGCGCTCCTACCACACTCACATTTCGCAGCGCTTTGAAATTTCAAGTGTAGCCATACCCAGAGCTGATTAGGCTCCACAGAAAGTCTTTTGTTCTGTTAAGTGACCACTGCTGCTGAAATCACTGACAATCAGGCCTAAGTGCTTAGTCCTGTTGTGGGGACAGTGTTCCTGTGGGTACAGTGTTTTTGTGTAAGAGACAGCCCAGACTTCACTAGCAGTGAGCAAGGTCCCCACACTGAGAGCTCAGCTGAAATCACTGAGAGCTGGTGGAACCTCAACAGACCAACTCGCAGAGGTCAAAGTCGCAGGTGGCAGCAGAAGGTGACTGTGCAGGGCCATTGGCAACAGAGCGGTGGAGTGAATGGTGGCACAATGGACAGACATGGCCAGAGTGAACAGTGAGCAGCTGGAGGAACAAGCAAGGTGCCTTCTTGTCCCCCACCTGGGAGGTGTACTCACGTGAAAGCACCTCTGAACTCTGAGTCTCCACTGACCAAGGACAACACTGGTGAGTGGAGTGCGGTGGAGGGAAAAGTGAGGGGCATGTTAAATAAACATTTGTTTGTTGGACTATATTTTAGTCACTTTGCTCCCGAATGCTAGATTTGTGACTGAGAATGGAAACTTATATAAATATATTTCCTAGTAGGCCAAGATTTTTAAAAATGCATTATTTGCCAAGGTTGTTATCTCACATTGTTGCTATCTTGGGAGGTCATTATGTTGGGGAGTTTCTGTACTAAACATTTTTATTATTATAATTAATTTTTACATAAGAATGGTCATACTGGGTCAGATCAATGGTCCATATAGCCCAGTACCCTGTCTTACAACAGTGGTCAAGGCCAGGTGCTTCAGAGGGAAAGAACAGAACAGGTAATCATCAAGTGACCATCCCCTGTTGCCCATTCCCAGCTTCTGGCAAACAGGCTAGGGACACTCAGAGCATGGTGTTGCATCCCTCTCCATCCTGGCTAATAGCCACAGATGGACCTGTTCTCCAGGAATTTATCTAGTTCTTTTTATAATCCTGTTATAGTTTTGGTCTTCACAGCATCCCCTGGCAAAGAGTTCCCTGGGTTGACTTTATATTGTGTGAAGAAGTACTTCCTTTTGTTTTTTTAAAACCTGCTGCCTATTAATTTCATTGGGTGACTGCTAGTTCTTGCGTTATGTGAAGGATTAAATAAAATTTCCTTATTCACTTTCTTCACACCAGTCAAGATTTTGTAGACCTCTATCATATCCCCATTAGTCATCTCTTTTCTAAGCTCAAAATTCCCAGTCATTTTAATCTCTCCTCCTGTTTCATACCCCTGATCATTTTAGTTGCCCATCTCTGTACCTTTTCCAATTCCAATATATATTTTTTAGGATGGGTGACCAGATCTGCACACACTATTCAAAGTGTGGGCTTACCATGGATTTATATAGAGGCAATATGATATTTTCTGTCTTATCTATCCCTTTCTTAATGATTCCCAACATTGTTTGCTTTTGTGACTGCTGCTGTACATTGTGTGGATGTTTTCAGAGAACTATCCACAATGACTCCAAGATCTCTTTCATGAGTGGTAACAGCTAATTTAGACCCCGTCATTTTGTATGTATAGTTGAGATTGCTTTCCCACGTGCATTACTTTGCATTTATCAACATTGAATTTCAATTGCCATTTTGTTGCCCAGTCATCCAGTTTTGTGAGATCCCTTTGTAGCTCTTTGCAGTCTGCCTGGGACTTAACTATCTTGAATAGTTCTGTATCATCTGCAAATTTTGCCACCTCACTGTTTACCCATTTTTCCAGATGAATATGTTGAACAGTACTGGTCCCAGTACTGACCCCTCAAGGATACCACTATTTATCTCTCTCCATTCTGAAAACTGATAATTTATTCCTACCTTTTGTTTCCCATCTTTTAACCAGTTACTGATCCATGAGAGGACTGCCCTCTTATTCCATGATGGCTTACTTTTCAAAAGTCAATTTAAATTAAATACATTTTTTTATTTTTTTATTTTTTTTAGAAATCTAGATCTGTTATGTGTTTTGGTGTAACTTGCATTATTCTTATGTTAAATTTGCATAATCCTAACAAAACATTTACTTTATTCATTTTTTTTAATTTATCTCATTGGTCCTGACACCCCCCCCCGTAAATTCGAACACCCCTGCTAATTTCAATTCCTGGGGAAACCACTGAAGAGAATGCTCCTCTATCCCCATTCCTCATTGTGGCTCACTTCCAGAACAATCAGTCAGGGAACTATAATGTCTGGCTGTGGAGTTTTCGGAATTCTTCCCTGGATGATTTGAGAACCTGACTCAAACATTTGGAATTTGGGGAACTGTAGTGGGGTGGTCACCCGCTCCTGCCCTGAGGGGTATAAAGACAGCCCTGGGAGAGGGCTGTTGCAGGGGGAAGCAGCTGCAGCTGGCCCTACATAAGAGATTCCCTCCAGCTTCAAGGGGAGAAGGACCTAGCTGCCTAGGAGCTGAGGGTGCAGTCAGCAGAGCAAGACTGGGGAAAGGCAAGAGGAGCTGGGGGCAGGGCCGGCGCTACTATTTAGGTGACCTAGGCAATGGCCTAGGGTGCCAGAATTTTTGGGGAGCGCTATTTTGCCGGGGGGGCGGCACACGGGTCCGGTGGACCTACCGCAGTGATGCCGGCAGATGGTCCGCTGCTGGAAAGGCTCCGGTGGAGCTGACGCAGTCATTTTGGTGGACGGTGCGCTGGTCTAAAGGCTCCGGCGGACCTACCGCAGTCATGCCTGCGGCAGGTCCACCGGAGCCTTTAGACCAGCGGACCGCCCACTGGCATCACTGCGGCAGCTCCACCATAGCCTTTCCAGCAGCGGACCGTCCGCCGGCATGACTGCGGTAGGTCCACCAGACCCGTGGGGGGGCGGAGAAATGGCCGTCCACCTAGGGCGTCAGAAACCCTGGCACCGCTCCTGGCTGGGGAGCTCCTGCCTGGCAACTCCCCATGCTATGGGCCCTGTGCAAGGCCAAACCAGGTATTGAGGTTGCGGAGGCTACAGTCCAGGGATTAGGCAAAGGCAGCAGCTCCAATCCCCCAGCCCCCCTTGCCAGTGATGAATGGCTTGTACACTGCAGTCTGCCCCAGTGAGTGGGGGCTAGATGGAGACTGGCAGTAGCCATAGATTGAGGTAAGGATAGAGGGTTGGGGATTCCCTGGGGAGGGGAGACCCAGATCTGTGGGGATACTGCCAGGGGGCAGCACCCAAGGTAAAGGAGACTGGGGTCCAGGAGGGACACCGGCTGGCAGAGGGTACTTCAAGGCTGGAAAAGCTAATTCCTTGGATGACCAGCAGAAAGTGCTGTGCCGGTGAGTCATTGCACTGCTACAGGAACTCACTGAGTATCAGCATACTTCTTAAGAGCCCTGGAAGGGAAGAGCTATAGACTGCCTAACCCACAGTTCCCTGCCCAAGATGGGTGATATGTGAATGCCCCACCTTTGCAGAGACTAACCCTTTGCCCCAACCCTTCTTCCTGAGACCCTGCTCCTTCTGGAGCACTGAGCCCCCAAGCCTCCCACCATGGCCAGAGGAGCCCTGGCCAAGCCACCATGAGCACTGGCTGGCCTGACCCCGGGACTGCTGGCCAGCCTGAGTGCCAGCCAGCCCACCCTGGCTGTCCTGTGCCCCAGGCTGGTTCACACCAGCCGAACGGAGCCCCGGCTTGCCTACCCCAGCTGGCCCAAGCCACCAGCCAGCCTGAGCCCTGGCCTGCCTGAGTCACCCTAAGGCACCCTGCCTGAGCTGAGCCTTCCGCCCCACCCCGCCCAGCTTCAGGGGAAAGGCAGAATGAGGGCAGGGCCACAGCCTGGATTTGGTGAGACTTAGCCTCCCCTGCCCTATTATACCCACCCATTCTAAACAGAGAGTCGCTATGGCCGCTGCAGAGCCCAAGAAGAGCACTTTATAAAACTGTAATAAGCCAACAGATGGCATCTAAGCATCCAACTCTGGCCTAGAGCAGCAGGAAACCAAAGGATTCCAGACAGTTGAGATGGGCACCATCTTGGCAGGGGTGTGTGTCGGTGTGAGCTTTGGTGGAAAAAAAGAAAACTGTGTTACCCTGATGATGTGAAAGTCCAGGGAAAAAGGACTTTAATGGACATTGCTAGACTGAGACTGGTAGTGAACTCTTTAGATTTAGGCTTAAGTATGGGAGTATTGAGGCCCGAGGAAAGGTGAAGGCTGAGAAGCAGCATACTCCACCAGGCTGGGAGTCCAGACTGAGCAGCCACTGATCTGCCCACCCCACCAGGCTAGTGCATCTCCTCTTTATGTGCACCACTAGTGGGATTAGAAGCCTTGGGTGGTGATGGCAGGGAAAGGGTAAAGGTTTTGGGCACCTCTGAAAGTGAGGGGGAAGGAATTTTGTTTTTATTTAACAGTTTCGCTGTTGAATTCCCTTAAGTCCCTCATCCCTTTCAGACAATTGGTTTGTACCCATTCTCTTGCCTAATATTCTTATATGAATGGCCTCTGAACTCCTCTGTCTGCAACTGGGTTTTTCTGTCTGTGACTTTGGGATCCACATTGTCAAAGCTGAATCTCCACTCTGTCAACCTGAGTGCAGAACATGGGGGGCCTGCAATGATTCTAAAAATTAATACTTGCTACTCCAGGCTTGTATTAAACTCCCAAGGTTACAGCTTTTCTCTAACTTTGGCTTGGTAAATGCTGTCACCACCCAAATGCAGGCAAAGCCTTGGACCGAAGAAGGAGCACTTGAATTCCTCCCTGTGGAGTACCCTCAAGACCTTTCAGCTCCCCTCACAGGGAAGAGCTGAAACAGAAAACAAAGGAAATTAGCTGGTAGCAACAGCTAATCAACCAGCATATGCACAAATCTCTTAAAACACCAAAAATTCAATCCTGTTCTTAAAACAGGTATATTTTATTAAAAACACAAAGGAAGAAAATACATCTGGAACTTAGGCTTTTGCTAGATTTTAAAAGAGCAATTCCAAAAATAAAGTACCCAAAATAGCTTTCTTGGGGTAGCTTAAAGGTTACAAACAAAAATATCTTGGGTTAGCACAGAGGAGTCCACAAGCCTTAAAATATAAACAGAAATAAACCTAATTGCCTCTTCCTAAACATTTCTACTTTACTTACATATTTGGGTTGTTAAAAGTAGTTCTAGGTATAATCTGATGGTTTTCATATTTGGTTCAAACTTTACACAGCATTCCTGCTTATAGCATTACTGATCTGTGTCTCCTTCTCCAGAGAACAGACAAACTGAAAGTTTCTTTCCCTATTTTAAAAAGTTCTACCTTCCTATTGGCTCTTTTGGTCAGGTGCCCACTTCCTTTTCTTTAGTTGGGGGACTTTTAACCCTTTACAGCTAAAGCAAGCAGAGAGCAGCTACCAAGAGGGATTTTATAGCTAACTGGCTGGCTGGGCGTCCATCAAAGGGAGCTGCTATGCCCCCTCCCACTTCATTTGTCACACACAAACAAAAGGGTTCTATGTCTGACTCAAAGAGAAATAGGTGAAGGTACCTTACGACATCTACTGGCACCTGTGTCCAGTGCAGAGACAGAGGAGACGAGGGTAGTACAATTATTTTAGACCTTTAAGGATTTCAATATGCTTCAAAACCACTAATTTAGTCTCTATGTACTCCTGAGACTCAGGGTATCTACTTTTCCCAGGGTGTGTGTGTGTGTGTGCGCGCGCGCACATGCATGACTGGACATGGCCAGTGTCTTGCAAAAAGTCTATTCCAGAGCCAGGAATCATTCTTGGGTGTCCTATTCCTGTGTGCTAACCAAAACCTCATTCCTGCCCTCTTTGTCTATATTGGCCCATATTTAGTATATTTCAGCTCAGGAGAAATAGATTAAGAATACTGAGTTGTACTCCTTTACATAAAAAGCAACAGCTGAAAACATCAAATTAAGATTTTTTGGGGGTGGGAGGAGTACAAAATGTTGAGTTGGGGGAAAAATAGCTTTTAAAAAGATTTTTAGATACCCACTGTCCAGCTAAAAACACAAAAACCAATTGTAATTTTGTTTGTTTAAACTCTGCAACTCCCTTACAGTCTGACCATTAGGAAATCTTTAGTTACAGCAGCATGATGGACCCCTGGTGGCTACGAGACATAAAAGCAAGGACATCATAGTCTACTAACTATTAATCAGGCTATGATTATGTCACGGAAGTCATGGAATCCGTGACTTTGATTGACCTCTGTGACATTTTCTGCCCTGGGGCTGGAGTTCCCAGCCAGACCCATCCTCGCAGTTCCCAGCCCCAAACATGGTCGGGGGATCCCACAGCTGCCCAGTGGCAGTCGTGGCTGGGGGACTCTGCAGCTACCAGCTGTGTGGGGACCCCGCAGCAGCCCAGTCCCAGGGTAGGAACCCCAGAGCTCCCACGCACAGCATCAGTGGAGGACCTGAGAGCCCCAGCAGAAGTGGGTGCTGAATCCATCTACCCCTTTTGTCAGAGATATTTTTAGTGGAAGTCAGAGACAGGTCATGGGCTGCCATGAATTTCAGTTTATTTCCTGTGACCTGTCCCTGACTTTTACTAAAAATAAAAATATCCATGACAAAAACTTAGCCTTAACTATTAACTAGATTGTTCCCCTATGATGCATATGGACAGAGAAGCTGCAAGTTTGTTTCACAGTTTCCCTGAAATTCTTATGTTTGTTAGGAGTGGAGGCCTGACCCTACTTCCATGGGTAAACAGCCAAGAGTTTTACTAATTAAGTCACCAGATCCTCTGAGATCCAGGCAGCTCCCCAGCACAGACAGAATCATCATCAAGCGGCTGATGCTCAGTGGTCACCCTTTCAAGATCTTCAGCAAGATGGCTGTAGCGCGATACATGTTCTTTAACAGAGAGGATGTTCTGTGGTTTAAGCTAGTGGAGCTGAGGACCAAGTGGGGCCGCAGAGGACACATCACAGAGCCGCTAGGGACTCATGGTCACATGAAGTGTCATTTTGATGGGCAGCTGAAATCCCAGGACACAGTGCTGCTGAATCTGTACAAGTGCGTCTTCCCTAAATGGACTTATGACCCGCATGTGCCGGAGGCGGTACCGTGAGTGAGAAACGAACAGCAGCTCTCCGTGCAGGAGGTGGAGATGGAATAACCCTCCAGGCCTAGCGTGTCTGCTGTGGTTCGCACCTCCTGGACCCCACATGGGTGCTCGGCTGTTCCAAGCTTCGTGAAAAGTAGGGAGAACTGCCCTGGAGTTGTTAGTGCGGTGCCTTTCCTGGGGTTTGTGTCCAGCATTCACGCTGGCTCACAACTGCCTTTTGGCTTGGCATCCAATGTCAATTTATTTCAATGGTAAATATATCTGGTTTGTTCTTGGACAAATTAAGACCAGGAAAAATGGCTACATTTATCAAAATTTTGTTACAAATACAAAGATACATAGTAGGATTAGTGTTGTCTCCTTTGCTCATTACAGCACAAAAACATGAGAACAGGGGCACAGTTACCAAATATCATGTTTATTAACTACATAAAAACATATTCTAAGACCTAGCTTAATGTATATTGCTGCTCTGACAGCTTCTAAAACACTGATTGCTGCTGGAGGGCTCTCAAACTATTTAGGATTACTACCTTATTCCAACAGACTACAATTAGTTGAACCAGTCTTTACTGGTATGACATTTGTACAGTAGCAATGTGGCTTGGTGTACTATCCTTTTCAAGGAATTTGGAGAACTCTTCATATGTAGCTGGAATACCTTCACTTCCTTATTAATTGCAGAATTCTATCACAGAAATGCCAACCATTAGTTTGACCAAGTTTGTGGAAATATATAAAATGATTCCCAGAGTTGTATGTTATCCAACAACTTTGTACCTTTTAATAAACACTTACATTTATGAAAATAAAGTTGATAACCTATTAAATTATTCAATTTGACCCATTTTAAATACCAGGGAATAAAAATTGATTTTAACTGCCTTAAAATTTAAATTAAATGGATATTTCTTTTACAAAACAAAGCCTATTTAAAATTTGATAACCTATGTTAAGGCATAGTCTTACTATAATCTATCAAAATAATTTAAATTACATTGAAAAAATATTAAGCTGAACATATTTGCTGCTAAGTATCAGAAGGGTAGCCGTGTTAGTCTGGATCTGTAAAAGCAGCAAAGAATCCTGTGGCACCTTATAGACTAACAGACGTTTTGGAGCATGAGCTTTCGTGGGTGAATACCCACTTCCTCAGATGCATGTACTGTACATGCTCCAAAACGTCTGTTAGTCTATAAGGTGCCACAGGATTCTTTGCTATATTTGCTGCTGACTTTCTTCAAAACTTCAAACCACTGAACTGCTGGAAGTCACTAAGCACCTGTGATTGTTGAATTCCTAAACCAGCTTTTGAGAGCGTTGGTCTCTTCTGGAGGTGCAGCGAATTAGTTTATTTAACTTGTTCAGTGCACTGAGTTATTCATTCAAAGTTAAGACACCAGTTTGGAGTTGAGAAATCAGAAAAGCTTCATCTTCCAATTCATGAATAAAAAAAAAAACAAGCAAACTACTTGTGAGAGGATGAGATCTACTTGTTCTAAAGTCTTGAAGGACACGGTGACCAAAAACTGTAACTTTCCCCTCCTTTACATATTCAGCACATTTAAGGTAATTTTATTCAATAAAAAATTAAATGATGGTTTTTGGACATTGCTAATGGAATTCCAGTTTCCATCCAAGTAGAATTTGACATAAATTGCAAGTAAAAACTCCAACAATCATCTAAATGCAACATTCACCATTTTCTAACAAAAGAGTAAAAATGAAGAGTCTGAGTGTACTCTAAGCTTTATAATTGCTTAAATAAATGTGCAGAGTGTATCCCCTGATTAGCAAAAAGTACTAACTCCATTTGCAATTAAATATAACCTGTACAATGAACATACTTTAATGTTTAATCAACCAATGTGAATCAACCTTTCTTTAGGAAAATAATTAAATAGCACAAATACAAAACAGGACTAAAATCAGTTACGTAAGGTTTCCTGCTTGCAGATTTATATTATAATTAAAGTCAGTTAATTAAATCAATTCACCCTGGCAAATATTAATGCTATATTCAAGTTATGTGGAAGAGAGCTTCAGAGAAAGCAGATGAAGTGTTCTTCTGAGATAAGTGACATTTCATTGTTGGAAGTCAGCGATCGATATTTGGAAAAAAAAATGCAATTCAGTGCTTTGCTGTAACAACCAAAAATGCATCTTGTTTTCAATATACTTGTTATCATGCACAGAAAAATATTCTAGAAATAGCTGAGGGACAAATTCTGACATTTTCTGTATCAGACTTAATTGCAAGTGTAATGAATAATGAAATACCTATTACTCAATTGATATATACCATTTCATCTTGTTCACAATGAAATTGTAAAATAAAGTCACTGTTTCGTATGAAAAAATAAGCAATTGTTGCTGATGATCACTGGTAACATCCTACATTTTAAGCATTCCTAATAATTTGTGTCCTAAGGCCCTGTTTTGCACAGAAGGGAGTTCCCACATGATTTGATGCTGTCTTTTATCCTGTAATTCCGACAGCCAACTACTATACCAAATATCCACATGCAGATGGAAACTATGGTATAGATGTGCATGCAGAGGGACAGCAAAAGGTTTTCATAGATTTAAGACCAGAAGGGATCACTGGATCATCTAGTCTGTATGTCATGATAGGCCACGGAATTGCATCCAGTTACTCCTGTATTGAGTCCAATAACTAGTATCTGACTATAGTACATCTTCCAGACAGGGGCATGTGCAAGTGGGCGCAAACAGGGGCATAGCCTCCCCCTCCCCCCAATAATCGTTAGGGGATAACCCTTCCAGCCCTAGGGCCCAGCAAGGGGCCCAGAACTCCTTATGCTCCAGGATGTGGTGGGGAAGCGCAGTCGGTGAGTGCAGGCCCAGCCCTGCTGCAGTCCTCAGGGGAGTGGGGGGTGGGTGGGGACAGAGCAGGGGTGGGAAGAGGTGGGGCTTGGAAAGGGCAGGGTGGGAAGAGCTTGAGCAGTGGCTGGAGCAGCACGCAGGTGCCCCAAATTTCCTGGTGCCCTATGCAGCTTCGTACTTGCCATATGGGTAAGGACGGCCCTTTACTTCCCTTTTTCCCCCTATGTTATACATTGCGTTTTTATTTCTAATAATTGCTTTCACTTCACTACTTGAACCAGGTTGGAAAATTAGCCCTTCTGAAGCACCAATACATGGGCTGCCACTTTTCACAGAGGAAAAAACTTCAGATCGGGGAGTTACTATTTGCTATTTCAGAACAACCTAATGGTTGTGCAGTGATGTCGCTTTGGTGACCAGAGCAGCATTTTTTCAATGTACAGTTAGTCAAAACCCAGTTCATTCTTCAAGTTTGATTTACAAAATAGATGGTGGGGAGGAGGGATCATGACATATTTCAGCATATTGCTCAAGAAGAAAGCTTTGAATCTGGGAATTACAGTAGCTGGGGCATGTCACTGGGGTGATCTGAGAAGTATTTTGTCACAGCCAATCTAACCCCTATTCCTTTTGTGAATAATTAAGTAAACAATTTATTAAAAATTTGTATAACATTTGATCATTTATTATGGTAAAATTTCTTTAAAAATTAACCGTACATTTGATTTTTTTTAATTGTTCTTTGAATAAGGAATTAGTACCACAAATAAGGAACTAGGAGTAGGGAACCAACTTTTGCCTCATACAATAACCGATCTACAAAAGACTATTAGATTTGCAGGGGATGATACTGCTGACAGAAGCCTTTTACCCCACTATGACATGCAAACCCTGTGAAGCCCTGCAAAGGAGGTCCCAGGAAGTCTGAATATGGGAGAATCATGGCACAAACCTGGACTCTCTGGGCCAAGATCCACTGAATCATAGCACCCTTGGCTCATGGAAGTTAAAATTTTACTCACCCCACAAAGGTAGACAAAAATGTCTGAATGAGGAAGGGAGCGTGAGGCAGAAAAAAGAGAGACAGTATCTAGTAGATGGACCAGGGAGTCAGGACTCCTGGGTTCTATTTTTGGCTCTGTCATTGAATCCCCATGACCTTGCATAAGTCATTTAACCATTTTGTGCCTCAATTTGCCTATCTGTAAAACTGTAACAACTGACTCACTAGGATGATATGAGGATTAATGTTTGTAAAATGTTTTGAGATTCTTGGATGAAAGATGCTAATGTACAAAATGCAAGGTATATTCTTTTTTCTCATACTTGTTTGAAGCACAAAATCATACAATTGTCATCTGAAATGTAATCTTTTCAAAAGCCAATTTAGGGTTTCTAACAATATACATTTCCTTGAGTAATCCATTTGTTTTAAAATACAATTAGGAAATGTATAACAATTATGCCTACAGTAACTCCTCACCTAAAGTCGTCCCAGTTAATGTTGTTTTATTGCTGATCAATTAGGGAACATGCTTGTTTAAAGTTGTACAATGCTTCCTTCTAACGTTTGGCAGCTGCCTACTTTGTCCACTGCTTGCAGGAAGAGCAGCCCGTTGCAGCTAGCTAGTGGGGGCTTGTAACCAGGGTGGACCGGCAGCCCCTCTATCAGGTTCCCGCTCCCCTAAGTTCCCTGTGCTGCAGCTACCCAGCAGGCTATCAAGGCAGTTCAGCTGTCCCTCCTCACACTGCTATGTGTTGCTCCCACCCTCTGCCTTGGAGCTGCTCCCAGAGACGCCCACTTGCTGTGCAGAGGGGCAAGGTGGGCTAATGTCAGGGTGTCCCCCTCCCCCCTGCTCCTGCACCCCACTTACCCCTTCTCCATATAGAGCAGGGAGGGGACACAGATGAAGAGAAACAGAGAGAGCTTGGGGCAGCACCTGCTGTCTCAAATTCCTGATCCACTTAAAAAGACAATGCACTTAAGAGTGGGTCAGCCTACTTAAAGGGGCAGTGTGCATCCCTCTCTCTCACACACATAAGGTGTGTGTCTGTCTCTGTCTGCTATGCTGTCTCTCCTTCCTTGTATTCATGCTGCCTTGTGCGAGTGGCTACATGAACAATGTGTTAACCCGTGAGGGCTTAGTCAAGTGCTAGTTCCCCATTTAGCAGCAAGGCATTCCCTGGCAAATATCCCTCCCTCTTTTACCCTCTAACTTCACCACCTCAACCAAGCTTCCCAGTCATCATAGTTGTGAACAGTATTAAATTGTTTGTTTAAAATTTATACTGTGTATATATCTATATAATATATATTATTTTGTCTGGTGAAAAAAAATTACCTGGAACCTAACCTCCCTATTTACTTTAATTCGTATGGGGAAGTTGGATTCGCTTAACATTGGTTTGCTTAAAGTCGCATTTTTCAGGAATATAACTACAACTTTAAACTAGGAGTTACTGTACATTAAAAGAACTGCAGTCAAAGTTTAACTTTTCTCTTGCTCCAGTACTCTTGCATGTGGACATAACAGTTTCAAACAATTTGACAGACTTCATGCAACTTATTTCTGGGATTATCCCAGTTTTGATAAGCACTCCTGCAAGCTACCTAAGAGAATGATAGACTCATTAAAAACCGTTGGGGACCTTGAAATGTCATCCCATTGCAATGGGGTTATAACACTACTGAACAAACTCTTGATGGTCAAAACCCTAACTCACTCCCTTACATTCTCATTTTCTAGGTGGATCGCTCAGAGCTCATTCTCTCTGCTGCAGTATGAAGTACTGCCTCACTTGCTGCATTTGAAACAAGTTTAACCAGTACCCAACACTTACTCAGTTCCATCACTTTCACAAGGCCCCATCTATGGGCTGCATGTGTGCATCGGCATGTCCAAAGCGATGCAAATGTACTGGAATAGGACTCACATGCAGCTAAAACTACACTCTGCTTTGAAACTGAAGGGTCTAGTGCAGTGGTTCTCAAACTTTTGTACAGGTGACCCCTTTCACATAGCAAGCCTCTGAGTATGATCCCCTCTTATAAATTAAAAACACTTTTTATATATTTAACACCATTATAAATGCTGGAGGCAAAGCGGGGTTTGAGATGGAGGTTGACAGCTCGCAACCCCCGATATAATAACCTCACAACCCCCTGTGGGGTCACGACCCCCAGTTTGAGAACCCCTGGTCTAGTGAGTTTCTCAGTTGCTTTTGGGGCAGTCCAGAAACAGCTAACTCAGGCCTTGTCTACATTGGCAAGTTTCTGCACAGTAAAGCAGCTTTCTGCGCTGTAACTCCCAGGGTGTACACACTGCCAAGCCACTTAGTGCGCAGAAACTGCACAGCTGTAGTGCTCTAAAAAACCTACCCTGAGAGGCATACAGCCTTCTGCGCTGGGGCTACAGCACTGTGGTGCTAGTGTAGACACCGTGGCTATTACAACACTGATTGGCCTCTGGGAGGTGTCCCACATTGCCTGTTCTCACCTCCCTAGTCATTGGTTTGAACTCTACTGCCCTGCTGTCAGGTGACCAACTGTCATCCCCACCCCACACATTCATTTGAAAGTCTCCTTCCTGTTTGCTTAGTGATGTGTGCAGTGGTCTCAGCACATCTTTCAAGGTGGCCATGCCTGCTCCATGCACCAGGTGATCCCCCGCTTGGAGCAATGCTGAGCTGCTGGACCTCATCAGCATTTGGGGAAAGGAAGTTGTCCAGTCCCAGCTGTGCTCCAGACGTAGGAATTATGATACCTATGGACAGATTTCACAATGCATGATAGAAGGAGTCATGACTGGGACACATTGCAGTGTAGGGTAAAAGTGAAGGTGCTGTGGAACACCTACCACAAGGCACGGCAGGCAAACCGCCGCTCCGGTGCTGCACCCACAAGCTGCTGGATCTATAAAGAGCTGGACGTGATAGTCGGCAACCCCACCTCCACTGTGAAGGCCCCCGTGGATACTTCATTGGCTTGTGTGCCAGTTAAGAATGGACCGAGCCAGGAGGAGGAAATCTTGGATGAAGAGGGGGTGGGAGACCCAGAGGCAGAGGATGACTCAGAGGCCAGAGATACATGCAGTCAGGAGCTCTTTTCTACCCCAGAGGAGCCTAGCCAGTCACAGCAGTTGGATCTTGGCGACGCGCAAACAGGACAGGAGGCCCCTGGTAAGTGGATCTGATTTTGGGAATTGCTGAAGCGAGTTGTTGGGGGTAGGAGGGCTGCAGAAAGCAGGCTTGTCTCCCACTGCATGCCTAGTCTGAGCGACTGAACAAGCTGTTGATAGACTCTTCACGGGAACCTCCCTCAGAAATCTCCAGGAAACTCTTGTGGAGATACTAGGCAATCCGCTGCTGCAGGTTCCTTGGTAGAGCTGCTTTGTTCCTTGCCCCATTAACGGTAACTTTCTCATGCCACTTTGCCATCATGGGTGGAGGAGGAGGGAGAGCATTGTTGCACACAGATGAGCCGCATAGTGGCCAGGGCGGAAGCCACAGGCTTGGAGAAGACCCTCCCTTGATTCCCTTCTCACCCTCAGCAGCGAGATATCTTCCATAATGATCACATCCTGTGGAAAGTGTGGGGCGAGGAATGATTATCAGGCCCCCCCTACAGTGCTGGTTAGTGACAGGTGTGTGAGTACTGGCTGTGTTTTAAAGCACTGTATCAGTGTTGTCTGTGTTGCAAACAATACTGCTTCTATAAAATGTTGCATTAAACTTCACAGAGATGACCTTGGGAGCCCAGCCTCCCTGTTTGTTATCAGCGGCAGAACGGCTGCGCAGAATTAGAAAGCGGCCAAGAAGAACTAAGGAGTACTTTCTCCATAAGGTTATGGTGCACTCCATTGCCGAGAAACAGGAATTGAAGGAGTTTCGGGACAGTGATAAGAGGGACTGAAAGGAGAATACAGCACACCAGAAAGAAACCACGGAGCTGCTCTTAAATATTACGGAGCGCCAAGTGGACACGCTCCAGGTGATACTAGCTCTTCAAACTGAGCAGCTCCCCACCTGCCCTCCCCTACAGCCGCTGTCGCACAACTTTCTCATGAGCGCCCCCCCCAACACACACACACTTGCCAACATACAGTTATCAACCTCCTGGCTCCACTCTCTACCCGCAGCATTCAACTCCTCACTCCTCACAGTCCAGCAGTCAACCCACCGCACTCAACATCTATCTCTCTGCAGTTTGGCCCTCCTGAAGTACAGCACCTGCTGCACTGTACTCCAAAGGAGAAGGCTGGGTATGATCCCTGGACATACACAAATCTGTAGCTGTCCCAGGACCCCTCCTCCTCTTGAGACCTTCCCTTCTCTCATCCCTCTCCCTGATGATGAATTTTTTCATTTGACTCTCTCTTCCATCTGTTGTCTTTTAATAAAAGAATTGTGTTGGTTTGAAAGCAATCTTTAGTCTATTAAGTGAAAGCAAAAAGAGCACTGCAAACCAACATACAATTAGGTTAACGCCCCTTCTTGCATCATGTGCACCAATCACCTCCTAGCATTACAAACACTGCAATCCCGAGCATAGCAACGAAAATTACTGGCTTTCAGCTTCAAATTGCTACCTCAAGGTTTCCGTGATCCTTATGGCCCCATGCTGTGCCCCTCTAATAGCCCTAGTCTCTAGCTGTTCAAACTCAGCCTCCAGGTGCTGAGCCTCTGCGGTCCAGCCCTGAGTGAAGCTTTCATCCTTCCCTTCACATATAGGCATCCCCAGTGGGCTTTTAAACGGCCAAATGCACCCTCAAGTCATTCTGCACTTGCTCAGCATCCTGTTGAACCGCTCCTTGCTGCTGTCAAGCTGTCCTGTACATGGCTTCATAAGCGACGGCACTGAGAAGTAGGCGGGGTCTCCGAGGATCACAACAGGTATTTTGACTTCCCATATGGTGATTTTCTGGGCCAGGAAGAAAGTCTCTGCTTGCAACTTCTTGAACAGGCCAGTGTTCCGAAAGATGCGTGCATCACACACCTTTCTGGACCCGCCTGCATTAATGTCTGTGAAACACCCACGGTGATCCACAAGCACCTGGAGAACCATTGAGAAATATCCCTTGCAATTAATGTACTTGGTGGCTAGGTGGTCTGGTGTCAATTGGAATGCACGTGCCATCTATACTCCCTCCGCAGTTGGGGAAGCCCATTTGTGCAAAGCCATCCACAATGTCACGCACATTGCCCAGAGTCAGTGTCTTTCAGTGTAGGATGAGATTAATGGCCTTGCACACTTCCATCAACACGATTCCAACGGTCGACTTTCCCACTCCAAACTGGTTAGCAACTGATCGATAGCAGTCTGGAGTAGCCAGCTTCCACAGTGCAATCACCACACGCTTTTCCAGCGACAGGGCAGCTCTCATTCTCATGTCCCTGTGCTGGAGGGCTGGGGCGAGCTCATCACACAGTCCCATGAATGTGGTTTTCCTCATGCAAAAGTTCTGCAGCCACTGCTCCTCATCCTGGACATGCATCACAATGTGATCCCACCACTCAGTGCTTGTTTCCCAAGCCCAAAAGTGGCGTTCCACTGTAGTCAGCACCTCTGTGAATGCCACAAGCAATCTCATGTCGTAGCTAGTACACGTGGCAAGATCAACGTTGCACTCCTCTTGCCTTTGTAGTTTAAGGAATAACTCCACTGCCACTTGTGACGTATTGGTCAGCACAAGTAGCATACTGGTCAGCAGTTCAGGATTCATTCCTGCAGCCCGAAGATGAAGGGCATACAGTATACAAACCGTTGAAAGATGGCGCCAAATGCGGACAGAAGCACAGTGATTGCAGGGATGCAAAGCAATGCATCATTGGGCATTGGGACAAGACCCAGGATACCCCGTGACCCTCCCCCTTCCCACAAGTCTTAGCAGCAAAAGAGAAATAAGTGCTCTGTGGGATACCTGCCCAGAATGCACCGCTCCAAATACCGCTGCAAGTGTGAACATGCTATTGTGAAGGTAGCTGTCAGCGTGAACACACAACAATGGTTTCCCTTCTGTGCTCTCTGAGTGGTGCTGTAACTGCCAGTGCTGTAACTTTGGCCTGGTCTACACTATGCGTTTAAACCGAATTTAGCAGCATTAAACCGATTTAATCCTGCACTCGTCCACACAACAAAGCCCTTTATATCGATATAAAGGGCTCTTGAAACCGATTTCTGTACTCCTCCCCGACGAGGGGAGTAGTGCTGAAATCGGTATTGCCATGTCGGATTAGGGTTAGTGTGGCCGCAAATCGACGGTATTGGCCTCCAGGCGGTATCCCACAGTGCACCATTGTGACCGCTCTGGAAAGCAATCTGAACTCAGATGCACTGGCCAGGTAGACAGGAAAAGCCCCGCGAACTTTTGAATTTCATTTCCTGTTTGCCCAGCGTGGAGCTCTGATCAGCACGGGTGGCAATGCAGTCCCAAATCCAAAAAGAGCTCCAGCATGGACCGTACGGGAGATACTGGATCTGATTGCTGTATGGGGAGACAAATCTGTTCTATCAGAGCTCCATTACAGAAGACGAAATGCCAAAGCATTTGAAAAAAATCTCCAGGCTATGATACAGAGTCCACAGCACAGTGCTTTGTGACAAGCGTAACGGAAAGCCAAAGAATCAAATGGAAGCTCATGGAGGGAGAGAGGGGATACTAAGGACTCCAGCTATCCCACAGTCCCCACAGTCTCCAAAAAGCATTTGCATTCTTGGCTGGGCTCTCAATGCCTGAAGGGTCAAAAACATTTTCCCGGGTGTTTCAAAGTATATGTTGTCAATTTACACCCTTCCCTCCCCCGAAAGTAAAGGCAAAAAAAAACATTTCTCACCTTTTTTCAATGTCATCCTATGTCTACTGCATGCTGCTGGTAGACAGGGTGCTGCAGCACTGAATACCAGCATCCCCTTCCTGGTGGCAGACGGTACTATCTGACTGCTATCCATTGTCATCATCATTCCGTGAGTACTCCTGGCTGGCCTCGGTGTGGTCGACCAGGGGCGCCTGGATAAAAATGGGAACGACTCCCGGTCATTCCCGGCCGATGGTACACAATGGCTGGTAACCGTCCTCATCATAGCAACTGAAGGCTGAGCTCTATCAGCCCCCCCCTTTCATATCTAAAGAAAAGATTCTGTACTGCCTGGATTACCATAGCAGTGGGAGGCTGCGCTCCTCTCCCCTCCAACCCTTTAATGTCCTGCCTGGACTATCATAGCAGCTGGAGGCTTCCTCCTCCTCATTTTATCTCACTAAAAAGTCAATGTTTCTTGTTCCTGCATTCTTTATTACTTCATCACACAAATGGGGGGACATTGCAATGGTAGCCCAGGAGGGTTGGGGGAGGAGGGAAGCAACGGGTGGGGTTGTTGCAGGGGCACCCCCTAGAATGGCATGCAGCTCATCATTTCTGCGGGATCTCTGGGGCTCTGACACGGAGTGGCTGTGCTCTCTGGTTCTCTAGTAGACTTGCCCCATATTCTAGGCAGGAGTGACTCTATTTTTAGACAAAACATAAAGAAGGGAATGACCCAGGGAGTCATTCCCATTTTTGTCCATGAGCACCCGGCCGACCTCAGCGAGGCCAGCCAGGAGCACCCATGACAGCAGCAGATGGTACAAAACGACTGATAACCATCATCTCATTGCCAATTTGCAATGGCAGACAGTACAATAGAGATGGTAACCGTCTCTGCTACCTTGCAAAGGCAAATGAATGCTGCTGTGTAGCACTGCAGTACCATGTCTGTCAGCAGCATCCAGTGCACATACGGTGACAGTGACAAGGCAAAACAGGCTCCATGGTTGCCATGCTATGGCATCTGCCAGGACAATCCAGGGAAAAAGGGCACAAAATGATTGTCTGCCGTTGCTTTCATGGAGGAAGGATTGAGTGACGACATTTACCCAGAATCACCCGCGACAGTTTTTGCATTAGGATCTCAACCTAGAATTCCAATGGGTGGGGGAGACTGCGGGAACTATGGGATAGCTACCCACAGTGCAAAGCTTCAGAAATCGACGCTAGCCTCGGTACATGAACGCACACCGCCGAATTAATGTGCTCAGTGTGGCCATGTGCACTCGACTTTATACAATCTGTTTTACAAAACCGGTTTATTTAAAATAGGAATAATCCCATAGTGTAGACATACCCTTTGCTAGAGTAGACCCACACCCCCAGTGCTTGCATATACTTAGAATGGTGCAGCTGCGCTGCCATAGTGCTTACTGAAGATGCTACCTACGCAGATGGGAGAGCTTTCCCCGTCAGCGTAGGTACTTCATCTCCTTTAAAGAGATAGGAGGACTTCTCCCATTAATATAGCTATCTACAGAGAGATGTCTACACCAGCAGTTAGGTCAATATAACTATGTCACTCAGAGTATCTTCCACACCCCTGAGCAACAGTTATACTGACATAAGTTGTCAACCTAGACCAAGCCTCAGTTGAACCTCCAGTACAGCATCCAGCTTTTTAGCATTTTTGGAAAAGTTCATCTCCTCTAAACAGCACATGTAGCTCTTACCATTTTTAGAGCTTCAAACCACAGAAGATAATCAAGTCTTGCTTGCAGTGTTGTTGTAGCTGCATTGGTCCCAGAATACTAGACACACAAGGTGGGTGAGTAGTATCTTTTATTGGACCAACTTCTATTGGTGTGAGAGACAAGCTTTTGTGCTACACAGAGGAGCTCTGTATAACCTGGAAGGCTTTGCACTTTCACCAGCAGAAGTTGATCCTATAAACGATATTACCTCACCCACCTGGCCTCTCTCCCATCCAATTCTTGCCAGTCAGATGAATCAGGTTATTACCCCCATTTTACAGACAGATTTTATGCCCCTTTTCCAAGCCACACAGAAAGTGGAGGTTTCAGAGTAGCAGCCCTGTTAGTCTGTATCCACAAAAAGAACAGGAGTACTTGTGGCACCTTAGAGACTAACAACTCTATTTGAGCATAAGCTTTCATGGGTTTCTTATTATATGTTCCATTCTATGCATCCGATGAAGTGGGCTGTAGCCCACGAAAGCTTATGCTCAATAAATTCGTTAGTCTCTACGGTGCCACCAAGTACTCTTGTACTTCTTGAGAAAGTGGAGGGTATCCTAGGCTTAGCCCTCAGATGCTCCAACTACTAACACTGCAGTGTCCATTCCCACAGAGCAGTGACCTCACAGAGACACTGTCACATAGGACAATAAACCTGAACCCCCTAATTTTTCAAGTGACCAGTGACTCGGGGGGCTGCAGGAACATGCACACAGCAAGACACCTACAGAGCCTAGAGATCCAGCCTAGGGCACTCAGGACCTGCTGGAAACCGGCTCCTTGCGAGGGGCCTCGAGTTGCAGCTTGGCTATGCTGCCATCACAGCCGGTGTAACGCCTAAAACGGGGAGCAGCTGCCGACAGGCGTTACAGGTGGTTCTTTTGGGCCGCCGTCCCACGTCTTGCCACCTCCCGCTTCTCCCATCATCTGGGCGGCCCACGGGGGCGCCACCAATAGCCCGACACCTCAGGTCGCTGTAACTCGGGGGCTGCTGGGCAGTTGTCGCCCACCTGCACCACGCACTGCCGTGGGACAGGCCTGACTCGCCACTGCGCGCGCACCTCCCTCGGCTTAACTGAGCCCCAGCGCCGGTCAGAGCGGCGCCTCCGCAGCACACGAGCCTCGCTATCAGCCCGCCAGCGAACGGACGCCGTATTTGCCCCACCCACCGACTCACCCACCCAGAGACGAGCGACAAGCCCCGCCCGCGAGCGTTTTCGTGACGTCATTCTTCCGCGCCGCCGCCACTCGCCTTTGCTGCTAGTTCCGGTGTCGCTGACAGGACGGAAAGCTTCGCTCACGTGACAGGCGGACTGCTCGCTGATTGGCGGAGGGCGCCTCAGACGGTGTCACACATGCGCGGGGCTGGGGTGCGCGCGGAAGAGGTTCAGGTAGTAACTTCCTTTCCCCCTTTCCTCCCCTGGGAGGCGCGGCCCCTCGTGGGTGTGAGTGACTGGGGATGGGGCACGTGGAGCCGATGCGTGGGGCGAGGGCGGGATGGAGATGAGAGTGGAGGTGACTTGGGCAGGGAGGCAGTGAGCTAGTTGGGACTGGGGTGAGACGAGGGGAGTGAGTCGGGGGAGGGAGGGACTAACGAGCAATGAGGGGGCAGGGGCAGGGGACAGTGGGGGAGGGTGTGGGCAATGGGGGAAGCTGGGGGCGTGAGCCTTCATGCTAGGTTTCTGCTTAATGGCACCATCTGTCTCTTAATGATTCCTGAGCAAATTAACTCTGTATGTAGGTGAATAGATATTTTTTTTCTCCCTGCCAGCTCCCTGAGTTTTTTCCTGGGGTCTGAGAGGCCCCCTGGGTTTTTTTTGTGGTTAGTCAAGAATGCCAAAGATTCTGCAGTCATTCAGGAGGCCTTGGCGGGCCAGAGAGCAATCCAGCCCATCATGTTGTGTTGCCTGGACATGACTAATATAGTAATTGTAATAAATCTTCTTTGTCAACCACATAAGTTTGAGTGTCTCCAAATATGTATGGAGAACAGATGGAGTAAGTAGGCAGTATTATCACATACTGACTTATTTGCTGCTATCTGGTTTTCTTTGGCTAGTTTTTTGTTCTGATCATAGTTATGGGCCCATCACTTGGTATGTCTACATTGCATATCTGAGCTAACTTTAACCTCTCTAACTCAGGTACTGGAGCAGTGAAGCCGCAGCAGCACAGGCTTCAGCATGGGATAGCTACCTGAGTAGTTACCCAGAGTTCTGGATCAGCTTGTCCAGCCTGCACTGAAGCCCAGCTTGCTGTGACTTCACTTCCAGTACCCAAGCTAGGTAGGTTAAAGCTAGATCACCTGTTTCTACAGGAGCTACAGTCACAGCCTGTGATGCAGCGTAGACATGCTCACTGTGTCCTGCTAATTCACTTGGGACTTCAGTGCAGACAAGACTTCATAGAAGACTGTGAAAATGTTTTTCAGCATTATTAGTACCAGTTCAGCTCAACCAGTAAGCAATCTTAGGAGACTTAATGTAGCTAGGGCATGAGTGCTGCTGTTTTAAGCACCATGTTATGTCTGGTTTGAGCAGGGTTTGATTAAATGTTGCTTAAAATGCAAGTAGCCTGCCCACACTAGAGCTTTACAAGTTGCTAATGCTGGTAGAGATGAATGGTGGCATGTTTTTGGAAAAGTTATTTAATATAGATACATCTATTCATGTGCTTGGGTGGCGATCAGGTAGTTTATTAGGTCTGTCTGCATTCCCCAGCCCTCCCCATTTTCCATTCTTGCCCTGCTGTTTTGTTTTGTCATGCCGTTACTGGTAATTCTGCAGATACTATTCTGTAATCAGCCAGCCTTTAGTCAGAGTCATTGTTAAAGATTAATTGACTTCATTTTAAAACAAACGTAGACTTATTAAAATCCATTACCAAGATGTGGTTCTCAGGCCAAAAAGTTTGCCCACCCCTTGTGTAGACATTGCATATGGTGACAGGAGGTCTTCTCCCATCGGCAAAGGTGATCCACCTCCCAGAGGCAGTAGCTAGGACAGTGGAAGAATTCCTCGTCAACCTAGCGCTGTCTACACTGGGGAGCAACATAGTTGGGTCAACCTAATTTTTTAGTGTCAGCCAGGCCTAAGCTTTGCTACTAGGCAGAGTGCTGCAGAATGATTTAGGCCCTCTGTGAATATGACTATACTGCAATTAAAAACCTGCAGCTGGCCCATGTCGGCTGACTCGGGCTCAGGCTGTGGGGCTGTTTAATTGCAGTGTAGATTTCTGGGCTTGTGCTGCAGTCCAGGCTCTGGGACCCTCTCACCTCACAGGGTCCTAGAGTCCATGCTCTACCCCAAGCCTGGAAGTCTGCACTGCAGTTAAACAGACCCGCAGTCCGAGTCCCATGAGCCCGAGTCAGCTGGCAGAGGCTAAATGCAGGTGTCTAGTTGCAGGGTAGACAGACCCTTTGAGAATACAAGTGCTCCCACCTCTGTGTATGAAGCAAGGTAATTTAGAAGGTGCGTGTCTGTCCATCATCATTTGCAAACAGCTAGAAGATAATAAGGTGATAAATAACAGCATGGATTTATCAAGAACAAATTGTGTCAAACCAACCTAGTAGCTTTCCTTGATATGGTAACAAGCCTTGTGGATGGGGTGAAGCAGTGGATGTGGTATATCTTGACTTTAGTAAGGCTTTCAAACTGTCTTGCATGATCTTTTCTTAAACAAACTAGGGAAATACAACCTAGATGGCGCTACTATAAGGTGGGTGCATAACTGGTTGGAAAAGTGTTGCAGAGAGTAGTTATCAAGTGATTCACAGTCAAGCTGGAAGATCATATTGAGTGGGGTCCTGCAGGATCAGTTCTGGATCCAGTTCTGTTCGATATCTTCATCAATGATTTAGACAGTGACATAGAGAATACACTTAATAAGTTTGTGGACAATACTAAGCTTGGAGGGGTTGCAAGTGCTTTGGAGGATAGGATTAAAATTTAAAATGATCTGGACAAACTGGAGGAATGGTCTGAAGGCAATAGGATGAAATTCAATAAGGACAAATGCAAAATACTTCACTTAGGAAGGAACAATCAATTGCACGCATACAAAATAGGAAATGAGTAACTATAAAGGAGCACTGTGGAAAGGGATCTGGGGGTTGTAGTGGATCACAAGCATGAGTCAACAGTGTTGCAAAAAAAAGGGAACATCATTCTGGAGTGTTGTAAGCAAGGCATGAGAAGTAACTCTTCTGCTCTACTGTGGGCTGATTAGGTCTCAGCTGGAGTATTGTGTCCAGTTCTGGGTGCCACATTTCAGGAAAGATGAGGACAAATTGCAGAAAATCCAGAGAAGAGCAACAAAAATGATTTAAGATCTAGAAAACATGGTTTGTTTAATTTGGAGAAGAAAAGACTGAGAGGAAATATGATAACGGTTTTCAAGTATGTAGAAGGTTATAGAGGGGGAAGGGGGGATTATTCTCCTTAACCTCTAAGTATAGGACAAGAAGCAATTGACTTAAATTGCTGCAAGAGTGGTTTAGGTTGGACATTAGGAAAAAATTCCTAACTCTCATTGTGGCTAAGCCCTGGAATAAATTGCATAGGGAGGTGGTGGAATCTCCATCATTGGGAGATTTTTAAGAGCAGGTTAGACAAACAACTGTCAGGGATGGTCTAGATCAGGGGTCAGCAACCTTTCAGAAGTGCTGTGCCGAGTCTTAATTTATTCACTCTAATTTAAGGTTTCACATGCCAGTAATACATTTAAACATTTTTAGAAGATCTTTCTATAAGTCTATAATATATAACTAAACTGTTGTTGTATGTAAAGTAAATAAGGTTTTTTTAATGTTTTAAGAAGCTTCATTTAAAATTAAATTAAAATTCAGAGCCCCCCAGACTGGTGGCCAGGACCCGGGCAGTGTGAGTGCCACTGAAAATCAGCTCGCGTGCCACCTTTGACTAGCATACCATAGGTTGCCTACCTCTGGTCTAGATAATATTTAGTCCTGCCATGTGTGCGGGGGACTGGATTAGATGACCTCTTGAGGCCCCTTCCAGATCATCACTGCCTCCTACATGTCTGACAACTAAGCAGCTTGTTAACTTTTGTATATTTTGTTCTTTAATGTTCTGCTATTTAATTCATATTATCGGTAAACCCTTTCAGCCAACTGTTTCTTTGTAGCAATTAATAAATTCGGTAACTGGATAAATAGAACTCTGTTCTTAATACCTTGTGTCATAGTAACAAAGTAAAGGGAGTATTGTAAAATTTTTTATCTTTTATTTGAAAAAGCTGATCTTGCTTTTTGTCTTTTGGGGGTGTGGCATAGTTCTGGTTGAAGAAATAATTTAGTCTACATGTGCTTCAGTACCCATTGGAAGAATGACAGATGACAAAGATGTGCTTCGAGATGTGTGGTTTGGACGAATACCAACCTGCTTCACGCTGTATCAAGATGAGATAACTGAAAGGGAAGCTGAACCTTATTATGTAAGTACAAAGAAGATAGGCAGGGCTATAGCCCAATCACATCTGGGGGGTTTTCAGGCTCTTTGGTTTTGATGCTTCTGATGGGAAAGTTTTTGTGTGTGTGTGTTTTTTAATGCAAGCAAGAGTGGGTGTTCTAGTATAGATGTTGACTAGGTGGCTGCTGGTGTTCTTATCAGCATTCCACCTAGACTTGATCCAAGGAGAGTTAGATGACACAGTGAGTTTTAAAAAGAAAGGGGTGTCTGGCCTGTGCTAATGCTCTCACCGTTATTACCATTCATTAAACTGTAATAATGAGAGTGCTTTAAAAGGTGTGGGCAGGGCTTTTCACTTGAACCTCAAATTAATTGTGTTGCATACATGGGTATGGTGACATCCAGTGTGTGCAGTGAATGCCTTTAAATGTATGTAAATAAGGTTGCTGGTTTCACTGGAAAATAATGGATGTGTCCTAAGAAGTGTTACCCTATTAGGAGCAGACAGAACATATTTATAATATTTCTTTAGACTAAAGGCTAGTCTAAACTACTGCACTACATGGGTGCAACTGAGCCACTGTGGCATGTCTGGTGAAGACGCACTATGGTGACAGGAGAGCGCTCTTCTGTCTGCATAATTACTTCACCTCAACAAGAGGTAGAAACTATATCAGCAGGAGAATGTTTCCCGTCAACTTAGCGCTGGTGTGGACAACACTTAGGTTGGTGTAGCTTGGGGGTGTGTGACTTTTTTTTTCACACCCTGAAGTGATGTAAGCTGTAGTGACTTACGTGGTAGTGTGGACAAGCCCTTAGTATGCGAACAGTAATAGTTTTGTTCTAACTTTACTGAATTTCTGTAAAAAGATGCTCAGGAAGTAGACCTGGGATTGGAACAGGGAGATGGAGAGAAGAAAAAGAAACGTGAAGAGTTTAGTTATTGCAGTTGTGGACTCGAGAATGCATTCTGTCATATTCTGAGTACTAAATAGTTATGGATTTAAGGCCTGTGTACTTAAGGGAAAGTATCCCCCTCCAGCTGTCAGAGCTCACTATATCTGGTAGTTTTTTTAGACGTTTATCTTTTTCACTTAGTTTAATGAGAGAAGCTGTCACTTAATGTGCTTTTTCTATTTCAGTTTTGTTTAGTTACTTTTGTTGTCCAAGGCAAGCATATATATTTTTATCTTCCAGAAATTTCTGTAGCAGTTTTGCTCAGCCTCAACAGCCCTTATAGGAGGCCTTATGTAACAATTCTTCTGACTTCCTTCAGATGGAAGAGTGTAATAAATACTGTCTAGACAGACGGACTAAGGCTAGAAAGTAGTTAAATGTGTCTTTTAAATGTTTGTATGTTTTTCATCACAACCATTCTCTGTAAATACTGCTGTCAGTAGTATTGTAGTGTCAGTATTTGAAGAAAGAAAAATATTGGGCTAAAACTTTTTTTTTATACTGTTTTTTGGATTATCTGCGTGTACATGACCTGATAAAATATCTAAATTTTTAGATTAAATGTGGACATCTGTAGGATGGATGAGAAACATGATAAAATGAACCAGAGATATCTTTATGTGCCTTATAAAGCTGATTTAATATACTTTGAATTCACTGGAATGAATAATTTTAAGTCTAGGGTAGGAAAATGGTAAAATTAGGTTCTCTAGTCTCTTGCTAAATGGGGAAAAGTGATGATCTGAAAGTAGATGTGGATAGTATTGGAAGGGAAGAAACAAGTAAGTTACTTTTCAGAAGGTTTAACCTATAGGGTCATCTAGGCATATGTGACACATATTTATAGGATTGGCTAAAGTTCTGAAATCCTAAGAACAGGTAAATAAATTAATTCAATTGAGAGAAACGAAACATCTAAGGTTGAAATGTTTCATTTTTCTCTTTTGAAGTTACTTACATTTAGGTGACTCACTGTGGATTTAGGTAAGTAGCCTGATTTTCATAGATATTAAGTTTCTACGGCTTCCATTGATCTTTCGTGAACATCTCTGAAAATTTGGCCATTTTTACTTAGATGATTAACTATGGATTTAGGTGCCTAACTTTAGGCACCTGCATTTGAAATTTTTGGCTAAAATTACTAACGTCAATGAAATGGCAATTAACTTGTGATCATACTGTCTGGTTACTTAACAAACAGGAACAAAAATCATATTCCCACATTATAATATTCCATACTTAATTGATATTACAATTTGGGCTAAAGTAGAATTGCTAAGCAACATTTTGGTTAAAGCAATGTTTGATGCCCTCCTTCAGGAACCCTGCAAAAAAGGGCTTCTGTGAAGGATTTGCCAAACATTATTGGCCGCCTTGTTGCACCACCCTACTCAGAAGAAAATTGGTCTGTAGCAACAATGAAAGTATAATTGTAATGTAGAATCATATCACACATGGCTCTAGCTGCAAAAGGAAACTGACAAGGGTCATGTGATACAGAAACAGCAAGATACATGATAAATAAAAAATGATATTTTAAACCACAAATGTCTGGACCCCCCGTCTCAAGCATAGGAACTGACTAGAATTAGTCTGTAAAGCAGTTTGAAGCCTTTGAATAAAATACACTAAGTAACCTTGCAAAATTGTCATAATTTACCAGTTCAGACACAACATTTTCTTGTCCAAACTTATTGTGGTGACATTTAAAAATTTTGAAGTTATTTTGACTTGTGTCTCCCAGTGTTAAATCCCCAAACCAAATGGAAAGAGAGTCATGCAAATACAGGCTCTAGAAGTGCAGTATTAAACCCTTAAATCTTGTAATATATCTTGTAAATGCTAAGTAATATTTCTTTTACAAAAGGCTTCCATGCTGTTGCATATGTAATATGTTTATATGCATGAGATAATTATTTTAGAAATACCTAAAATTGAAGTATTAATGTCAACTTGTTCTGATTGGTTTAATTTTTTTTAAAGTTAGCCAATCTTTTGATTCAACTATTTAAACAGCATATTTTGAAGTCTTAAAAAAACCATAAATTTTGATATAAGGGCTTTTCTGCTCATCTTATGTGTCTAATGACCTTTTCAGTTAATTCCTCTCTTACTGACTCTGTATAAGTGCAGTCAAATGTGCAAACTAGTTAAAAATATTATTTTGCTACTTTACTATAGTTACAATTTTTAAAAATAGGTATAAAAGTTTCAGATAACAAGTATGGACAGGTAAGAGTGTTAGGAGTAACTGATTAGCTGATAGAGGATTCAGTTATTTTTCTTGTCTTTTACTTAGAGTTGCAAACTTTCTGTTTTGGACAATGTGTGCCTCTTCTGTTTGAGAAATAAATATACTTAAAAGGTGAACTGCATAGTGTGTGTCTTTGTTTCATTTTATAAAATATTAATAGTTTTTCCTTCTATTTTTGAGGAGGCAGTCAATGGGTTTTTAAGGACTGGGGAAAATTGCAGCAATTCTGATGGGTATCACACATGATACGAAATATGAAGAAGATGGAACTTGCGAAATGCAGAGAATGCACAGTGCACTGTGACATTGTTCATAAGAATTAAACGATAATTTGAAAAGGTCATACAGTAATTCCTTACTTAACATCGTCCCAGTTAACATTGTTACGTTGCTGATCAATTAGAAAACATGCTCATTTAAAGTTGCGCAGTGCTCCTTTATAACATTGTTTGGCAGCCGTCTGCTTTGTCCACTGCTTGCAGGAAGAGCAGCGTTTGCAACTAGCTGGTGGGGCTTGGAACCAGGGTGGACCAGCAGCCCCCCATCAGCTCCCTGTTCCCTTAAATTCCCTGTGTGGCAGCCACCCAGCAGGCTATCAGTTGCCGGCAGTTCAGCTGTCCCTCCCCCAACTGCTATGTGCTGCTCCTGCCCTCTGCCTTGGAGCTTCTCCCCAGAGCCTCCTACCTGTTGTGCAGGGGGTGAGGGGGAAAGAATGCTGATCTACTTAAAAAAGCAGTGTACTTAGAGTGGGGTCAGCATACTTAATGAAACAATGTGCATCTCTCTCACGGACATGGTGTGTGTCTCTGTCTCTGCCTGCCATGCTGTCTCCCCTCCCTCCATTTGTGCTGCCTTGTAGAGTGTGAGGCTACATTAGCAACAATGAGTTAACCCTTGAGGGCCCAGCCAATTGATAGTTCATCATTTCGTTGTAAGGCATTCCCTGGGAAATATCCCACCCTCTGACTCCACCACCTCAACCAAGCTTCACAGTCATCTCTGTGTACCAGTATTAAATTGTTTGTTTAAAATTTATACTCGTGTGTGTGTGTGTGTATGTGTGTATATATATATATATATATATATATATAGTCTTTTGTCTGGTGAAAAAAATTTCCGTGGAACCTACCCTCCCCCCATTTACATTCTTATGGAGAAATTGGATTCGCTTAACATTGTTTCAATTAAAGTCACATTTTTTCAGGAACATAACTACAGTGTTAAGCGAGGAGTTACTGTATTACAATTTTTTAAAGAATCAAATGTTTAGCTGATCAAAATTTTTAGCGCAAGTGAATCTTTATTTTCAAGCAGTTTTTTATAGAAATGTATCTATCCTGTTTGATGATACAGCATACTCTATTTTTATACCTGTTCGAAAGAAAAGGGTCCAGTTGTGAGAAATGTGACTGGACCTGACCATTGAGTAATTTCTGCCTTTTTGTAAATTGCTTCTGTCGCCTTCCAGGTGCATTGAGTGAGGCAAGAAAAAAACTATTTTTTGTGTTACAGTATTTTCAGTACTGGAAACAGTTACACTCAAAACTTGTTTTAAAATAAGTATCATTTGATAGCATTAACTTATTGGCGTTTAAGAAGCAAATTACTATTACTGTCTAAAAGTATGGAATGTTTAAAAAAAAAAAACAAAAAACCCCACCAACTTCTTATTTTGTCTTTGTTCTTGAAAAACAGTACCTATATGTGGCTTTATATTAGATTTCTAAAACTTCAAAAAATAAATGACACCTGCTTGTACAAACTTTCCTTTCAGTTGCTTTTACCTAGAATAAGCTACTTGACGCTAGTAACGGACAAAGTGAAAAAACACTTTCAGAAGGTTATGAGACAAGAGGATGTTACTGAGATATGGTTTGAATATGAAGGCACACCCCTGAAATGGTGAGTTGATTTAACTTTGGATCATTAAACTTTGCATGTATAATACTAAAACTACTGTATAAAAAAGATTAATTGAGTTAAGCACACTGTCAGTACTTGCATCATAAACTAATTACATCTTATTTTAAAGACTGGAGTTTCAGTACAATGGCATCTTCTCGGAGAGACCCATCACAATATTACCATTTACAAAAATTTTGAATTAGTTTTGGGATGAGTGATATTTAAACTCTGTCTCACTGTAGAGCACTTAATTAAACGCTTACTGTGACAGATCTGATGCTTCGGAAGCATGGAATATTCAGGGACTGTTATATTGAGATATGACATGCTATGGATACATGGACTATTCAGACTATTGTGTCAACTTTATAAGTGTTATATGCATCTCTATAAACTTGCTAGTAATTGTATTCCTGGCTAAATGGGGGAGCTAAAAGCTTTGTGTTGTTTGGCAACTGTTTCATGAACTTAGTTGTTTCCTTTCTACTTTCTGCTGTAGACTGTGAACTGTAAAAAGTAACACTGCTAATCAATAATCTTTCATGGAATAATACTTCCTTATTTCTGGAGGAGAACTGTTTTTAAAGCAGATGATTTGAAAGCTGTGGTATGTGCTACCTCAATACAAATAACATTTGTTCTTTGGTCATGAATTGTACAAAGCAAATTGATTTTAACATGTTTCTAGATGCATTTCTGTATGTTGTAGGTGGGAAGAAAAATATTGATATTAGCCACTTGGGTTTCTTCTGTGAAAACTAAATGTCATCTAGTGAACTCTGCTTTGCTTTGTACTGCTGACTTGCAGGTGTTGTCTTGTGACTCTCACGCTAATGAAATCCTGTGAAAGGTGTTGCCTGAAATTGTTAGTAGGGCTGTCAATTAATCACAGTTAACTCATGCGATTAACTAAAAAATTAATTGCTTTTAATCATCCTGTTAAATAATAGACTACCAATTGAAATGTATTAAATATTTTTGGATGTTTTTCTACATTTTCATATATATTGATTTCAATTACAACACAATACGAAGTGTACAGTGCTCACTTGATATTATTATTTTTTATTACAAATATTTGCACTGTAAAAATATTTTTCATCTCACCTCATACAAGTACTGTAGTGCAATCTCTTTATTGTGAAAGTTCAATTTACAAATGTGACTTTTTTTTTTTTTGTTATATAACATGCATTCAAAACCAAAACTGTGTAGAACTTTTAGAGCTTACTAGTCCACTGAGTCCTACTTCTTATTCAGCCAATCACTAAGACCAACAAGTTTGTTTACATTTAGGGGAAATAATGCTGCACGCTTCTTATTTACAATGTCACGTGAAAGTCAGAACAGGCGTTTGCATGACACTTTTTTAGCTGGTGTTGCAAGGTATTTGTGTCAGTTATGCTAAACATGCATAAGCCCCTGCACGCTTTGGCCACCATTCAGAGGACTACATGTTGTTCTTTTTAAGAACACTTTCACAGCAGATTTGACAAACACAAAGAAGGTATCAGTGTAAGATTTCTGAAGATAGCTACAGCACTCGACCCAAGATTTAAGAATCTGAAGAGCCTTCCAAAATCTGAGAGGGATGAGGTGTGGAATATGATTTCAGAAGTTTCAAAAAAGCAATACTTAGATGCAGAAACCGAACCATCAAAAAAGAAAATCAACCTTCTGCTGATAGAATCTGACTCAGATGATGAAAATGAACATGCGTCGTTCCGCACTGTTTTGGATCGTTACCAAGCAGAACCCTTCATCAGCATTGATGCATGTCCTCTGGAATGTTGATTGAAACATGAAGGGACATATGAACCTTTAGCACATCTGGCATGTAAATATCTTGCAATACCAGCTACAACAGTGCCATGTGAATGCCTGTTCTCACTTTCAAGTGACACTGTAAACAAGAAGTGGGCAGCATTATCTCCTGCAAATGAAAACAAACTTGTTGGTCTGAGTGATTGGCTGAACAAGAGTTAGAACCGAGTGGACTTACAGGCTTTATAGTTTTACATTGTTTTGGTTCTGAGTGCAGTTATTTTTTGTAAATAATTCTACATTTATAATTCAACTGTCATGACAAAGAGATTGCACTACAGTTCTTGTATTAGGGTGAATTGAAAAATACTATTTTGTTTTTTTACAGTGCAAATCTTTTAATCAAAAATAAATATAAAGTGAGCACTGTACACTTTGTATTCTGTGTTGTAGTAGAAATCAATATATTTGAAAATGTATAAAACATCAAAAAATATTTAAATAAATGTTATTCTATTATTGTTTAACGGTGCAATTAATTGCAATTAATTTTTTTTAATCGCTTGATGGCCCTAATTCTTAGCAATACAAAAAGAAGGAAACTGAAATACAGTCAAACCCCGCCATAACGTGCCCAGCCATAGCGCGAAATTGGATATAACGCAATCACAGGTTGGCTCCCCTTTCAGGTACAGTATAATACAGGTACGCACTGTACCAATGGTCCCCAACACCATGGCAGGGGAGAGAAGCTGCAGCCCCGCACCTACTGGGGACAGAGAACTGCGGGACTGCGGGCGCCGGTGTTCTCTGTCCCCCGCAGGCGCGGAGCCACGGCTTCTCTCCCGCTTCAAGAGCAGTCGCGGCTCCCTGCCTGCTGGGGACAGAGAACTCTGGCTGCGGGTGCTGGTGCTCTCTGTCCCTGGCAGGCGTGGAGCCCGGCTTCTCTCCCGCTTCAAGAGGAGCCGCGTCCCCGTGCCTGCGGGAGACAGAGAGCACCGGCGCTCGCAACCCCGGAGTTCTCTGTCCCTGGCAGGCGGGGAGCCGCGGCTCCACTTGAAGGTGGAGAGATGCTGCAGCCCCGCACCTGCCGAGGACAGAGAACTTCAGGGCTGCGGGCGCTGATGCACTCTGTCCCCCGCAGGTGCTGGGCCACGGCTCCTGTTGAAGTGGGAGAGAAGCCGCGGCCCTGCACCTGCCGGGGACAGAGAGCTCCTGCACCCTCAGCCCTGGAGTTCTCTGTCCCCAGCAGGCAGGGAGCCGTGGCTCCTCTTGAAGCGGGAGAGAAGCCGCAGCCCCACACCTGCGAGGGACAGAGAGCACCGGTGCCTGCAGGCAGGCGGGGAGCTGCGGCTTCTCTCCCCTGCTGGGCACTAGGCACCGGGGCACTAGGTGGTGCACCTCAATGCGCCACTTTGGGGACCACTTAAAACCTGACTGGTTTGAAACCCCGCTAAACCGCGACCCCGCATTTAGCGCGATGTAATTTTTTGGGTCCCAAAGGTCATGTTATAGTGAGATTTCAGTGTATATGCAAGAAATTTGTACATCCAGCTAGAGTTGACACAGTGGAAGTTTCTCTTAGAATTGAACAATGGTGATTATTACTTTGAATTGTAGAGCCCACGATAAAATAGTAAGACGTAGTGCTTG